>NC_134833.1:148749511-148838286 GCF_004210375.1 Tachypleus tridentatus
GGGTATGTAAATTCAAATATTACAAAACGGCAATGATGGCCATAAACACACAAATATTACGTAACGGTAATTCTGGTCATATAAGTTATGTACTGTATTTGAAGTTTTTAGGAACTGCACGTTCCTGGAGTTTAGGATTATATGAGGTTTTATTAATATATTTTAAACGTGTAGTAAAAGTTTGGTGAAACGGAGAGCGCCTGGAGACAACAGTTAGTTCGTTTCGTGTTCCATAAATAACGTGTCCACTTTTATCTCTGTACTGGTAGTCTCTTTAATAATATTAGCTAATGTATCTAATTATATTGCTTTTTAAATATTTATTTATTAGTCAATTTTAGTTATAGATTTTGTTTCGCATTATCAGCTTAATATAAGTATTTGGGACTAACCTAAATCTCCTAAGCTGGTCAAGCCTCGTGAGATGTTATTGGGATTAAGGCCGAAAATGATACTTTTTATAAAAAAGAACGTCAGAAAAAAACATAAAATTATGTATACTTATTAAAAGGTTTATTTGTTTTTTTAGATTCACTCTAAGTAGGTAGCTTGCTTTGATCTCAAGTTAATATTAATGTAATTTGTATATTGTATGTATCATTAATAACAATTAGCTTCGGCTGTTATAATCTCAATAATTAATATTTTCACTTTTTTGGCGACATTTATCTTAGTGTTATTTTAAAATAACTTAAGATACATAAAGAATAACACAGTTCTGAAGAATGCGTTTTGAGTTTCAGTGTCTCACTAAAATATTTTCATCTTTATTAAAAGTATGTCTAATTGGTAAATATTTTGAGTTTCGAGTTATTTTAATTACAGGACTGGTTATGTAAAACTATATTATTCCTCAAAATGTACGAGTATAAAGTGGATGCTCATAAAATGTCTCCAACTACATTCCAGGATCACAGTCTCTGTTTTCAGTAAGGATGCCCCGTTCAAACTTTACTACTTGATACGTTGTGGTAAGTATTTGAGAATAATACGAATCTTATTTTATTTATTTGTTGTACCTTGCTATGATGGGTTTAGTTTTAAGCCTTAGCTACTTGACATCTTTAATTAACTGATACTATATTAACTACTTAATTTAACTCTTGTTATATGGAGCTTAAACATGATACAACTATTGTTTAAGCAGTTTCAACATAATTATTATTACCGTTTTGTTTTCATCCATGTGTGTGTTTATCACCAATATTTCTCGAAAACAGTTGGGTAGATTTGTACGAAAGTTAGTATACACTTGGACTATAACCCAACTTAGAAGTGATTGATATTTAGAGGGTCGAAGGTAACAGCGAGTTCACGAAAAAAAAATCATATTTGTTACCACGGAGACCGATTTTGTACACTATTTTTGTTTTATATCTTATACAAAAACGAACGGATTTGTCGAAAGTTTGTAATCATATATGAAATGTTATTACCTATTGTTCGTTGATGTTCATAACGACAAACATTCTGACACATTTTCATATGTTTTAAGAACCAAATATGGTCAACGCCATTCAGGTACTGGCATTATTGTTTAAAAAAATCAATATTGTTTTATTATTGACTGAGTTAAAGGTATTGCGTTGAGCAGATTACAAAATCGTAATTTAGAATGCACTTGATTACTGATAAATTTAAGGCCATCCTTTTGTTTCGCTTTAAAACATCCTGTACTTATCAATCTGATTCAGAAACATTGTTATACAGCAGCACTTGGTTGAGTGAGGCCTGTTTCTTGGAAAAATAACGTTATTTAAACAAACCTGTTTCTTTTTATAAACAATACAAAACATAGAAACGTACCAACTTGTCGAGATTAATATAAAACAGTACACTGAATATTTGGTTTCGAGTTATTTTATACTCTTGGTAAAACATGATAATGTTTTGTTTATTATAAAAGCCTTGACTATACCATTTCTCCAACTTGAGAATAAAAGATTGTTGAGTCTCAGTTGTTAAGTTGGTTAAGAATAATGATATGGATGTTAGATAGACATAAAATAATGAAAAATAGATATATGAAGTTCAGATAGGAAGACGATGAAGAATATAGATCTGGGTGAGAAGTGGTCGGTAATACAATGAAGAACAGGAATTTGGGTGTGAAATAGTTAGCAAGACGATTAAAAAATAGAGATGTGGATGTCAAGCAGTCGGCGCTAGATAATGCAAAATGGAGATGTGAGGGATAAGTAGTTAGAAAATAGGTGAAGAATAAATATTTGTCATGTCAAATAGTAACACGATGAAAGAATGGAATCAGGTAGAAAATGGTGGGTAATAGAATAAAAGAAAATTTGGAGATTTGTCTAATAGATAGAAGGTCAAGAATAGATTTGACTGTCAAATAGTTAGCAAGACGATGAAAAATAGAGACCTGGATGTCAAGCGGTCGGGTAAGATAGTGCTAAATGGAAGTTTGAGGATAAATATTTAGAAAAAAAAGTAAAGAATGGAGATTCGGATGTCAAATAATTAGCAAGACGATAAACAAGAGAGATGTGGGCGTCAAACAGTTAAAAGGTAGGTGAACAATAAAATATGGAAGCTGAATAGTTATAGGAAAATATGAAGAGTAGATTAATGAATTTCAAATAGCTAGACGAAGAAAGTAGAGATCTGGGTGGGAGGTGGTGGATAATACAACCTAATAATAGAGTTTTGGGTGTTAATTTCATAGAAGAACAAGAATGGAGATTCGGGTGTCAAATAGTTAGCAATGCGACGAAGAACAGAGACCTGGATGTGAAACGGTCGGTAAGATAATGTAAAATGGAGAACTGAGAAATAAATACTAAGAAAAAAGGTATGAATAGAGATTCGGATGTCATATACTTAGCAAGACAATGAAGAATAAAAATATGAATGACAAACAGTTAAAAAGTTAATGAACAATAAAGATGTGGAAGCCAGATGGTTATAAAAATAAGAAAAATAGGTATATGAATTTTAAATAGCAAGATGAAGAAGAATAGAGATGTGGGTTGACGTTGTGGGTAATACATTGAAGAACAGAGATTTGGGTGATAGATATATAGAATGGGAAGAATAGAGATTTGAGTATCAAATAGTTAGGAAGAGGATTAAAAATAAATACTTGGATGTCAAGTGGTGGGTACACAATGGAAAGTAAAGATCAGATGAATAATTACTCAGAAAAAGGTATGAATAAAGATTTCGATCTCAAACATTTAGGAGCCGATGAAAAATATAGATTTCAATGTCAAACAGTCAAAATAAAGATCTCAATGCCAGAATTTTGTAAAATTATGAAGAATAGATATATGATTTTCAAATAGCAAAGGGAAGAAGAATAGAGATGTGAGGGGAAGTGATGGGTAATATGTTGAAGAACAGAGATTTGGGTGATAGATATAGAGAATGACAAAAATAGAGATTTGAGTATCAAATAGTTAGGAAGAGGATGTAAAATAGAGACTTGGATGCCAAGTGGTGGAAATATAATGCAAAATGGAGATCTGAGGAATAAATATACTCTTCAAAAAAAAAAGAAACGCGAAAGGGATATTTTGTTATTTTAAAGAGAAATATATGTAATAACGTTACAAGCTCAGAGTATGTGATGTTACACGTGTTAAGGCACTGATTGTCAGACCAAAATGACAATAAAAGTTGTGCACTTTGAAAAGGAGGAAAACAACGGATTTTTCGCCAAAACGCATTCGTGTCCATCAAATCCCGATAAAAGTGACGGGTTTTCGGTTTCCATAATTCAGTGTTAAGCCACCGACACGCAATACAGTTATCCCAAGACTGACTGAACGCCATTGGTCGCTTGGAAGCAGGCGAATCTCGATCAGATGTTGCCTGAGCTGTGAATGTCCATTTAAGCACCATCACAAGGCTATGGTACCGTCACCAACAACACGGATCTACTTTGACCGTCCACGATCTGGCAGACCTCGTGTGACCACGCCCGCACAAGATCGCTACATCCGGTTACGTCACCTTCGAGATAGGACCACCACTGCGACGTCTACTGCCTCAACCATACAAGGGCTGTGTAGGATTTCCGATCAGACCGTACACAACCGTCGACGAGATTCTTAGGCCCCATGTGCAATCCATCATGGTGAACGTTAACGACGTTTCTCAACATGACAATGCCCGTCCTTACACAGCCCGACTCACACTGTCTTCTTGACACATTACAACATCAACGTTCTTCGTTGGCCTCCAGATCACCAGATATAAATCCCATCGAACATCTTTGGGACGAGTTGGAACGACGTCTGCAACGGCGACAATCTCAACCGCAGACTCTACCTCAGCTTGCAGCAGCTTTGCCGGCTGAGTGGACAGCCATTCCATAGGATGTGATTCGTCATCTCATCGCTTCCATGGGCAGGAGATGCCAAGCAGTTATTGATGCTCACGGGGGGCATACTCGTTATTGACGTTGAGTGACGTTAAACTTCAACTAGTGAGCGTGGACTCGCCTTTGCAGACTTTGGATGTTCAGCAGTGAATGTGGAAAGTTTCACACATGTCATACAGAACTACGCGGAATAAAATTGTTAACAATATGTCTCAAATTTTGCCTTTTGCGATTCTTATTTTGAAGAGTATATATTGAAAAAAAAAGGTAAGAATAGGGATTTCTACACCCAATACTAAGAAAGATGATGAAGAATAGAGATATGAATATCAAACAATTAAAAGTTAGGTGAAAAATAAAGATCTGGATGCCAGATTTTTATAAAAATGTGAAGGAGAGGTCTATGAATTTCAAATAGTAAAACGAAGAAGAATATAAGTATGGATGGGAAGTGGTGAGTAATACAACAAAGAATAGATATTTGGGTGTTAAATATATTGAATGGCAAGAATTGAGATTTCAGTGTCAAATAATTAGGAAGAGGATGAAAAATAGAGACCTTGATATCATGCAGTCAGTAAGATAATGCAAACTGGAGATCCGAGGAATAAATATTTAGAAAAAAAGGAAAGATTTCTACATACAATACTTATGAAGACGAGAAAGAATAGTAATATGGATGAGAAACAATTAAAGGGTATGTGAAAAATAAAGAACTGGATGCCAGATTATAATAAAAATGTGAAGGACAGGATATTTTAATTTCGTATAGTAAAACGAAAAAGAAAAATTTTATAGATGCGAAGTGGTGAGAAATAATACAACGAAGAATAAAAGTTTTGGGTGTTGGATGTACAGAATGGCAAGAATAGATATTTGAATGTTCAAAAATGAATAATTTGATATCAACGTTCGGTTAGATAATGCGAAACGAAATGAGGAATAAATGCTCAGAAATAAAAATGTAAGAATAGAGATTATGATATCAGAAACTTAGCAAGATGAAGAAGAATAGAGAGATGGATTTCTAACTGTTAAAAAATATGATCTGGATGCGATGTTTTTGTAAAATTATGACATGTACAATTCAAAGAGCAAGACGAAGAAAAATAGACATTAGGTTGTGAATTAGATAACACAAAAATGGATATCTGAGGAATAAAATGCTTAGAAAAACGCCTCTAATAATTGTATTAAAGTGTGTGAAGGAAAGTTTTTCGGTTTTAAAGCGAAGTTTGTAATAGGTTGTTTGAGAAGGGATAGAAATACAGACCGATACACATTTGGTTGTGTATTTACATTACGGGTATCAACACTGAATTACAGTAACTGTAGATGCATTTTTCCTTTATTACAATGAAGATTACGTGGTGCTGTTGAATGAAGTTTCATTAACCAAGGAAAACTTCCGAAACACCAGTTCTTAAAGAACGATAAAGAATTGTACAATTTTAATTTATTACATGATAATAAAAGTTACAAATGAGCGAATGACACCACAATATTTTATTAAAAAAGAGTTCGTAGTTCTAGTTAATGACCTTCCGTTGAAGAGACCGTGCTAGCGCCTTCGCCAGCCTCCCCTGCTACGACGCCGACGTTCTACACCTTCCGTTGAGAGACCGTGCTAGCGCCTTCGCCAGCCTCCCGACGCCGACGTTCTACACCTTCCGTTGGAAAGACCGTGCTAGCGCCTTCGCCAGCCTCCCGACGCCGACACCTTCCGTTGGAGAGAACGTGCTAGCGCCTTCGCCAGCATCCCGACGCCGACGTTCTACACCTTCCGTTGGAGAGACCTTGCTAGCGCCTTCGCCAGCCTCCCGACGCCGACGTTCTACACCTTCCGTTGAGACCGTGCTAGCGCCTTCGCCAGCCTCCCGACGCCGACGTTCTACACCTTCCGTTGGAGAGACCGTGCTAGCGCCTTCGCCAGCCTCCCGACGCCGACGTTCTACACCTTCCGTTGGAGAGACCGTGCTAGCGCTTTTGCCAGCCTCCCGACGCCGACGTTCTACACCTTCCGTTGGAGAGACCGTGGTAGCGCCTTCGCCAGCATCGCGACGCCGACGTTCTAAATCACCAGTCATTTCGTTATCGTCGGTAACGAATACCGTGGATGTAGATCGGTCTGTAGGGTAAAAATGCAATAACGTGAAGTTAAAATATAAAAACAAAATTGCTAATAAAATCTTACACTCCATCGTTTCGACAATCTAAAATACGTATAAAATAACTAAAACTATAAACATCTCCTTCTTCTCATCTGCTGGTATTTATACAACTCGTCTTTGATGAATTCTGAGGGCTCTGAAATTGCGCATGCTCTTAAATATGCCGTAGATAGAACAGACCGTATGCATTGTATGATACAGGGAGGTAATGTTGTTTGCTGGCCTCTTTCCCTATTTATAGGTTTCTTACTATGTGCATATTGGGAATATTCTCTAAACAGTATTATAATTATAGTTGATTGCGCTATGTACGGATGGCACGGACACTAGTTTTAAAGTAATACAAAACTCATCTAGATTTTCTGATCCACATGTCATGAAAAGATACATATAGTGTCTTACCTACCGTAATCGCTCTTTTATAAGAAAGATACACTTTCTATTAACTTATAGAGCGAAATCGTATACATGAGCTTTGACCGTTATGTTTATTATAATACTATGTTAAAGTCTGGAATCTATAAAATACATTTTACAACCAACTAACCCTCGTATATTATCTTACAAAAAATAGTAAAGAAACATATACAAGGAAAACCAAATCATAGCTCAGTCGAGAAGAAGAGCTGGCTACTGAACTTAAAAAAGAAAAAACAAAAGGATTGAAACTGACAAAACACAGGAACCCAGATTTTGTATTCATAAAATATTGTAAATTATTCATAAAAGAAATATTTTAAGGTTGCCTGATTAAAAACTATAACGATTCTAATGAAATTCCGAGATAGCTATACACAAAGTAAGTGAGTTCCTAATATCAGTTATCCCTTAAATAATGTCTGATTTGAGATTCAGTAAAGGAGAAAGGATTTCAAACGCTTTTATTCTTATTTAATTAATAATGTATGTTCCATTATTATTAATTACTCCTGCCAACGATTCACAAGCTTCTGAATGCAACCTCCATAAAATTGTTGGGGTTTGGAGGAAAAGAATGTAGAGAGGGTAGTTTTGAGATGTTCATGTGTTCCAAGTTCTTTTCCATCAAGATAATTCTTCAAACTTCAGAAAAGATGATAATCAGATGGAGCAAATTTTGGAGAATAAGGAGAATTATGGAAGTTCTAACCAGTTTATCTCTTCAATTTTTTGCAGATGTAATCCTTGTTGTATGGGGCCGTGCATTATCCTGGTGTAACACAACACCTTTACGATTGACCAAAATAGGCTTCTTATCTTTTAGTGCAACATGCAAGCTCACTAACTGTTTTGACAATAGAAGTCTGAAGTAATCGTTACATTGAGTGGCACCAACTCAAAGTAGATCACACCAACGATATCTCACCAAATGCTTAACAAGGCTTTCCTAGGGTCTAAGTCCATTTTGGGCTGTGCTTTAGCCAGTTTACCTGCACTGATCCATTATCTGCGGCACTTAAAAACTGTTACAAAATATCCATTTCTCATTCATCTCCAGTCACTAACCTGTCCAAAAACGGTGGGTTACGTTCACGAGAAGACAGATTAGTACAAATGTCCACTCTTGTTTTAATGTTGGCTTCTGTCAAATCATGGGGAACCTACGTTTCATGAGTTGACACCTTTCAAGCTGTTGCAGATGACGGTGAACTATTGAATGGGTTGAATTAAGCTTTTGTTGTAGTTCTCCAACTGTAACAGCTCAATGTTCATCAAGTGCACCAGCAGAAAGTCAGGAAAAAAACTCAACAGGACGACCTGAACATAGCGCTTCACTTAATCTGTAGACACATCCATCTTCCTAAGAGTTTATTTTATTGATGATCTAAAAAAAGTGGACCTGGTTTAGTTTCTTTCATTTGTCTGGACAGGTGTATACACGTCTTAGTATATATTGTAGTCATTACAACATTCTAAAAAGACAGAAATGGTGATCCACTTCTGTATTAAATTTTGGGACATTGCTAATGGGTTAACCTGATATAAATGAATTATTTTCCTTCTCAAGTGTTCAGTATTCGGTGAAGTGGCATGTCCTTTTATATCTCTGTCTGGTCTGATTCCAATTTTCAAGTTTATTTGCTAGTTCTACCTAGCTTTTGTGTTTAGTGATTTTTCGTATTTGTTTAGGTTAGATACTAAGTACATTATTTTGTATGTTAGGTATTTTAAACATAATTTACAGGACATAAAATGCAAGCTCACATTATTTAGAGCTGTATTTTTTGTTCTAGAAAAATATAATACGGGACTTAAGTTTTGTAAGTCCAAAAATTTACTTACCTAACCGAGGGACAATTACACATTGGACAAATTGTGTTATTCTAGTTTAGAACAAACCTAAGACGCTACCAACATATTTGAAACTTTCAATATAGTCATAATTAAAATATCTTTAATTCACTAAAGCAGTAGAGAAACCCAGGGGTTTGGTGAGTCACTCTCAGGTGTTCGTCGAAGGTCAAAACACACACACTGTGTGTGTGTCCATTCTGTTCATTCCACTCGTATGATTCGTGACGTCATGCCCACTTGAACATCATTGGCTGCGGCTGATCACGTCACATCACTTGGCCTTAATGTCTGTGCTGCAGGGAACTTCGAGCGCTTAGTAGTCGACTTGTGACTGTAGTAATCGTGCGTCATTTTTAATGTTTTTCCTAATCTTTCTAAAACAGAAGGTGGTCGGACGAATACGTTTACAATATGGGATTCACGTGTATAACGGAACATGATGGAGGTCAGCGTCCTCAATGCATGATTTGCAATGCCAAGTTGAGCAATTCTAGTCTAGCACCGGCAAATCTAAGAGAACACTTTCTAAAGTTGCATGGAGATGGGAAATACAAGAATACAACGCTTGCTGAATTGAAGGTAAAGAGAGCCAGGTTCGATGAAAGGCTACTTTGCCTGTTCTCGGCTTTGTATCCATCGACAAACCGATCCTCACAGCATCGTACGAAGTTTCGTATTTGATCGCAAAGCAGGGCAAACCACACACCATTGGTGAATCACTGGTAAAACCAGCTGCGTTTAAGATGGCGAATATCATACTGGGAAAAGCTGCTGAAAATAAGTTATCCCAAATTTCTCTTTCAGATGACACCATCAGCAGCAGAATAGATAACATGAGCGATGACGTCCTGGCTCATGTAGTTGCAAATCTGATTTCAAGACCAGCAAAATTCAGCCTTCAACTCGACCAGACTACTGACGTTTTCAATCTATGCCAGCTCGTTGTATTCATGAGCTATGTGAAGAATCACGAGATAAGATATTTTTTATTTTGTAAGCCTCCTCTTACAACAACAACTAAGGCAGTCGACGTGAAGAAACTTGTGGATGACTTCTTCAGTGACAACGATCATTCGTAGGATATGGTTTCTGCAGTTTGTTTGAACGGAGCTCCAGTCATGCTGGGACAAAACTCTTGTTTTGGTGCACTGGTGAAAGCCGATGCACCACACATCATTGTAATGCACTGTGTTCTGCACAGGCATGCGTTGGCAACAAAACCTTGCCTTCAAAACTGTCAGAAGTATTAAAAATTGTTGTGGAATGTGTGAACTTTGTGCAAAATAGTTTCCTGAAGCAACGCATCTTCAAAGACCCATGTAATGAAATGGGATCTGAATTCAAGATACTTCTGTACCATTCTAACGATCGGTGGTTTTCCCGGGGAAAGGTGCTGAATCGTGTTTTGCCATGCGTGTGAAATTAGCCCTGTTTTTGCAAGAGCACCAATATTGCCATGCAGATTGCTTCGAGAAATCTGAGTTTATTCTCATTTTATCGTACATGGCCGATATCTTCAATGCTTTCAGTCATCTCAGTCAACAGATGTAGTGCGGTGGAGTCAACATAATCGAAGCGAAAGAACACTTGAAGGCTTTTCAAAAAAGCTACCGTTATAGAAACGACGAACAGAGAATGATAACTTTGCAAACTTTCCCCAGCTGGATGACTGTGTAGGTAAGATCGAAAATGTGTCTGAAATCGGACACATTTCTGTACTCGGGAAACTAAGCAAGCAATTATCATGCCCTTAGATAAGCTCGCTAAGTCTCTCGACGGATACTTCACCACCAGAGAGACATGTCCAGCAAGGGTGAGACAGACGTTCACGTTTAGTGTTGCGACAGCAGATGTCAATGATGAATACCTCGACGAAATCATTGAACTTCAGCAGAACCAAGAGATTCAACAGAAACTTTTCAGAACAACAACGCTTTCAACGTTCTGGGGTCACCAAACCGTAGCGTACCCTCCTTTGCTAAGAAAGCCATTGAGATAATCATACCGTTTGTTACAACATATCTTTGCGAGCAATCCTTTTCGAGGATGGTAGACATAAAAACGAAGAAAAGGAACAAAGTTTGTTACGAAAATGATGTAAGAGTGGCACTTGCCAAGATGAAGCCACGCTTTTCTGAACTTGTCTCTGAAAGGCAACAGCAAAAGTCACATTGATTTGCAGTAAATATTCATTGAGTTATGTCTTTGTGTGAAATCCATGTTTTGTTGGTTTTGTTTTTTGAACACAGTGATATTATGTGTAACTGATGCATGGCTCATTTTGTGGATTAGTAAAATATCTACTTATGTTAAGTATATTTTATTTTTCCAATTACGAAGGGTTCAGTGAAACTTCCGGGATTCAGTACCTCTAACAAGGTTAAGAACCACTGCACTAAAGTAAGTAGACATTTATCTCTGAGGTTTAGGAAACGTTCGAATAACGAAATATTATAGACCCTCATTTGTAATCTCCTAGTACTTAACCATTGACCGTCAACAAAACTGAATATACGTGTCTCAGAAGTAGTTTAGAAGATGTAATTTAATTAGGAACAATGAAATGGTTTATTGTTTTAACAGTTTGTGTGTGGATATGGAAAATTTTAAATTCATAGTTTGTGAAGAAAATCTCATGTCAAATAATGAGCATATTTCATATAAGGGTTTGTGTATAGGCTATTAAATCAATATCATTTTAAAACGTACAGGAAGAAACAACTGAATAGATATACAAACCATATCAACTGGAAAAGTTGTGGAAAAAATCATGAGAATATGGATACTGGCAGCATTTAATAATCATTTTATGGAATTCGTTATGAAAAATTTATAAAATATAAATAAAATCACGTCTTACATATCGTAAATGTAAATTTATCATACCAATGCTTCATTATTACAGCTACTTTAGAAGCTACCGATACCAAGTTAGATATGCATTAACGTTCCTAAAAAAAAAAAGAGAGGGAGTAACTGCTGTATTTGTTTATTTTAAATTCAATGTTTTGACCCAAAACTAATATCCTAGTTTTAAACACCAATTAGTTTGTAAACATTCGTCAACATAAAGTGTAGCTTCAGTTGATTCCTGGTACTTTAGTTTTGTTGGATTGCAGAATCAAAAATGAAAACTTTCACATTTTCAGCATGTAATTATAGTAAAAAAAAATTACGAACTTTAAGAGGGTATGCAGACCAGCTTTCGAGAAACTTTTTAATTTTATGAATCTGTCGATTTATTTTTTTCCTGGATGTTAAAATTGATAATTACGTTTATCTGCAATTACAAAGGAAGCTTCATGTACATCTCAAACTTTTACTCCTTTTAATGTCAGTTCATGAGTGTCTGTTTGGTTAATTTTTTTTATCATTATTTTGTATTGGTTAAACGACGCAGTTTGGTTAGATACAGTAATGTTTAGAACAGTGATGGGATTCAAATATTTTAACAACAAATTATGTGTTGCGTTACACACCACAATTTTGTGTGATTAAAATAACAACAAAATATCTTACTGAAATTATTCAGCATGCTTTAAATATTTCCAAATTACAACTTGATTATCATTAAATTCTTTATTCCTTCCACGCTTGAACCCGTTGTCATCAGCTGTGTGTACTTTCATAGCCAAATTTGAACTGGAAAAGTGGGATTCTGTGAAACCAGTGGGAGGCCAATCAAATCAATTATCATCAGGTTTGCCACATTTTCAACTGTAAGGCGGCTTCTTTCATCTGAATATATAATATTCGTTATTGAAAACCCTTTTTCTGCTTCTGCGAAACTAAGAATACCGCTATTGATAATATTTTTTGCCTTTTGTACAGTTCTTGAGTACATAATCTCATGATTATGATGATTTCGAAGGACATTTTTCACATAGTCACAGAAATCATTAATGCTAATTTCGTGATGAAAGAACTTACAGAATTCATACAACTTGTCATCAGCGTATTTCCAAGGCATCAACTTTATCAGTACTCCAAAATCTGGTTCAAGTATGTTTACCAGTTCATGAATTTTATTGTCATTTGTGCATTATTTGTTAACTTTAAGCGATCACAATCCGTAATATTTCTCATCGCCATTTGAGTTTGATGATATAATAGATGGTATCACCAGAGATACCGAGTGTATTTTCAACGTGTGTGTGTGTTGTTGCATGGACTGCCACACTAGGTTTTTCGTGTGTACAAACCCATGATTATAGGTTTCTAGTGCCTTATACTTATTTTTGTTCCAATGTGAATCATGTAGATTCAGATAATAAATATTCATGTTGCTGGGGTTACAATTCCAATGGTGATCTGCAAGTTACCCAACTCTTTCATGAAATGTAATAGTAGTAGATTTACATGTTAATGTATGGGAGACAGTAAACTACATTTCCAATGATTAACAGTATGATGATAGATTCCACACCAACCAGCATTCATCACAGTCAGATGAATTTAAAAGCTGTAAACTTAAGCGACATGCTAAAAACTTGGCTATTTGTACTATTAAAAACAGGTGACTACTCGAAAAGAGAGTTATTTGTGAGTGGAGACAAAGAGAAGAAATTTCTCTAGGTTTCATAAAACCTCCAGTGGTTTATTAAAGGCGTAAAGTTAATAAAGACTCGATAGAGCTATTTTATTAAAAATTTTGCACCAAATATTTATAATTTTATGAAACAGGTTTCGTGTAGTTTTTATAAAATATTTCATTGGAATTAAACCATTTGTATAAAATGTAATAGTGTTATATTCTACAATATTTTCCTTCTTTATTTATAAAATTATTTCTAGAATTTTCAAAATTTGTTTCAAAACTCTATAATACATATTGGTAATGAAAGTATCAATGAGTTTTGAACAATATTAATCTTGACTTTATCACTTTTGCGCGAAATTATTTTTTTAAATCGAAACGTGTAAATTCTTTAGATGTTGAGTTTTGAAGAGTGAAACTCATTGTTTGGTATTATTTCTGTTGAATTTCTCAACCCTGAATTTTACTTTTAAAATGTATTTTAAAACGTGGGTAATAACTGGAATTTATAAGTTCAACTTGGTAAAACTGATGCCGTAGAACCTTTATGTAGCAATTTATTTTATTGGACATTTGGTGAAATTATTATTACCCTGTTTTCTATTTGGGAGGGGCCGGCATAGCCAGGAAGATAACTCACTCGACTCGCCATTTCAGCCTTGTGGGCGTTATAATGTGAAGGTCAATCCCACTGTTCGTTGTTAAAAGAGTAGCCCAAGAGTTGGTGGTGGGTGGTGATGACTACTTGCTTTCCCTTCACTCTTACACTGCTAAATTAGAGATGGCTAACGCAGAAAACCCTCGAGTAGCTTTGCGCGAAATTCCAAACAAACCAAAATCTTCTGGGGTGATTGGGGAGAAGGTATTTGTGAAAGTAACATTTCTCGTTATAGTATGATTGCATCTTATTAAATAATCAAATTTTGACTTTTTGTTACATGTTTGCATCCTTGATTGATCACATTTGGACTGTATTAAGTGTTTTGTTACCTTCATATATCTTTTTCATTCAAAGTTACTATTTTGTAACGTTTTACTTTATATTTTCTATCAAAATTCTGCATTTCGTTACACACTTCTACTCTATTCCTAAAACGTTAACCTTCTGTTTCGTAATTTGGAGTTTTTTCAATGGAAAGTTTCTGCTTTAAACTTTCTTATATACTTTGAGAATCAGTAATTGACTATTTCCCTTATTTAAATAGTTTGGAATAAAAGTTTCTATAATTGTATGTATCGTTCTGGAACAAACAGTCACATCTTTCGAAAGAAAAAACAACAAAAAACACTATGTCTTTTTCTGTTGAGATTTTTAAAATTCACAGTTGAAGTCTACTTGGCTTCTGGGATTTTTTGGACCCCAACACTTAATCTTCAGTTACCTGTTTGCAAATGTTGTTGCACAAAGGAATGGCGAATATTCCATTATCAACAAACTCAAGCGTTATCTAATGAAAAGGAATTATGTAAACTCATGTTTTTTATTTTCTCCTGGTTTATTAAAAGCTGTGTGAAAGTCCATCGTTTTAAAGAAATGTTTAGATCTGTCTTTGACCTCAGATTTGAGAAATATAACTATCTTTTACTGCCAAGTAATATACGAGCGACTGGTAAGGTTAATGGGTTTATAAAGAAAGTGACTGACATAATCGTATTTTCTATAATGTAAAGTTGTCAAGTAATGGTGTGCTGAGCCATTACCTGTAATCCTTCTGGGGCTGCAAATGCGTTGTAGTTCAATAGGCACCAGATCTAGAGAAGTTACCTTTTCTCAGCTTCATCAAATATCTTGTTGAAATTCTCCTCTGTTCGCAATACCCGCAATTGCTCAACTGTCATTGGAAATGCTTCAATCATGCCAGATACTGTCGCTGATTTTGCTTGGAATGCACGATTTAGTTCCTCTAATGCAGCTAATGGATGCTGAGCCATCAACAATCCTAAAACTGTCTTTCCTTTGTCAAATCTGTTCAGCAGACCTTGTGCTTTCACTGCTACATCTGATTTTTCATTTGCTAATTCAGACAAAGAATCAACAATGTCACTGTAGTGATCATTAGCACATGCAATTGCAGATAGACGGCACAACCAGCGTGTTGGACACAGTGAGCGGAGGTATTTAACTGGACCATTGTGGCTGTCTGACTATACAATATTTTCAAAGATTGTCTTGTATTTCCCTGACCTCTGAAGCAAGACACAAAGTTCATGTACCCACTGGATAGAATCTCGAACACATTCACAAGCGTCAACTGCATGCTGCATTGTTAAACTAGCCTTGTGTGCTCCGCAGTGAAAAACAAAGCTGACGGCTGCTTCTCTTCTACTTTTGCCTGGCATCCACTGTACGCACCACTCATGTTAGCGGCTCCATCATAAGTTTGTTCTCTTAATCCTGACAGTAGTAAATTGAGTCTACTTTGTACAACAAGTATTGTCGAGGATATTGTTTTACCAGTTGTACAAATCTAGAAATATCTCATGGACGTCAAGGTTTTCATCTACGTATCGTACACATATTGCTTCCTGTTCGGCACCTGTGACATCTTGAGTGCCATCAACCATTAATGCAAAGATTTTAATTTGCTGCACTTTGTGTGCTATGTTCCTCAGTATTTGATGGCTGAACATCTCCATTATTTCATTCTGAGCCTCGGGTGATGTGAATGTGGTTTTCCTTGACAAGTAGGCCGTCAGCTCAGGATTTCCTCTTCCAGGAGCATCATTAACTGCAGGAAGTTCCCCTCCGTATCAGTATGTCCACGTATTGCTAAACCTTGACGCAGAAAGAAACATAAGCTTCTGAATATTTTGGCTAGACTTTTTTGCATTCTTCCTCCTGCTTCTTTTTCCATCATATAGCTGGACAGTCACTGGAGTTACATCAAGTGAAGCTTCTGGAGATATAACGAATCTGTGCTGAGGGGAGGATTGGTGTTCGTTGAATTTCTGTTTTGCCTTCATCCAGTTGCAAAAACCGGTGGATATGAAGGTATACTCGACTGGCCTCTCCAATTTCCTTGTAAAAAGGCCTCTATTTTCCGCCTTGGCACAATGAAAGCATATGACGTTTTGAGTCTGATTGTCTGAATGCAGCGATGGGAACTCATCAAACCACTTGGCCTGGAAGTTGATATTTTGAAATTTTGCTTTCTGTCGTGGTGTTAGTTGTGCGTCTGGATGATATGGCTTTTCACACTGTATCTGTGGAGTGTCAAATTTTTCATTACTGCACAAACTTGTTTCACAACTATTTGGTGGTTCATGATGTGCAATAGTTGCACATGCATTTTCAGACTCGTCCTCTGATGAACATGGTATTTCCTCTGTATGGCAAGTTTCTATTCCTTTGCTTGAGGTTGTTGGATTATCTTCATCTGCACTGTCACTTGTAGTACCAGTAACTAACTTGTAGAACTGTCTAATATCGGAACCTTTCAGACGCTTGATTGTCATAATTGGAATCTGTTTCCCAGATGACTCAACAGGCTAAAATACAGCCTTTATTAAAAAACTCTAACGTACAACGAACGAAGATAGCATAGAATGGAAGTAGGACTGAACTGTACAATGTATTTAAGTCGAACGCACGAACCTTACAGTGACTACAGATCCGACTGCCCGCCTGAGTATTGCTGGGACAATAATGTGTGCTAGTCACAATACAAGTAATTACAAGATTCACGAAAAATTCTTAATTAATCACAAATATATTATATTCCTGTTAAAGCTCATCAAAAGACAAGCACGTTGTGATATAATGTCTATAAGCACGTCTATTAAATAAAAACACCTAAACAAAAACTAACAATACAATTCGAGAAGAGGCTTCAGGCCGTTGAAATCGCTCCTTTTGTGTTCTAATTATACAAGAAAATACAATATTTTTACTATCTATGATAAGAGAATATATTGTTCTTTTACCATAAAGCACCAGCACTATATTAGAGGGCGGTGATAATCTGAAATTTCATGGATTATTGAGGGCTACAAACACAGGTCTAATGAGCCCTGTTGTAAAATCGAGGCTCAGACTAAAGGGAGCGGAGGGTGTTGATGTAAGGCGCGTCTGGATCCGAGCGGCCGGAACCTGTCGTTAACTGTACACTAAACATACTCTATGGTCAGCGCTTTAAGCAGCTAAGGAGAGTAAGGCGTTCGACAATAAAACCGGCTAGACATGCATAAGAACAAATGGCGTAGGAAAACCGCTACAAGCTACACATGGCCTGCCAGATCTAGATCACAGGAGAATACGCTTGAGAGTAATATTTTCGAATTTCATGCTCTGTTCAATCTGTTGTGATAAAAAGTTACTTTATCTTACACTACGTACAAGATGTAGGTAGATTCTGTGATCGTACTTGCAAGCCTTGCATGTATACTTAGACTTAGTGACTTGTACTAGCGAACAATCACTTGGATCGAAAAGTTTAGAAGTACGCCTATATTAAAGAGGTACATTTCGACTACTGAAAAAGCCTACATCCAGGCCTAATTATGTAATTCGATTGGTAAGAACACGAGAATCACAAGAACAAACACACAATTTGTAGGCCTATGATGCAATAAAACAATTCAACAGACAAAACTGTAGGGGGGATCATTATATGCACCATGCCCCACCTAAAATAAAGGGGAAGATGTATACCCTATCCCCCCAGGATCTACGCCCCTGTCCATGGGACTTGTGTATCTCTATGAAATTTCGCAAACTCTCACCATACATTATAAGTATTTCCACTGACAGTTAATGATTCAATAAAGGAACATGAGCATTGAATCGAACATGTTGTCATCATTTATGCGATAGAAATGTTACATACAAAGCTAGTTTTATTTGCATGTAATACTATTCAGTAGCAAAACAAATTAATAATCACAAAATAAACAAACAAGTATCACGACTATATGTTTGGAAGCGTGTGTTTAGGACACCAGTGAACATCGTTTAAGTTCCTTTCAGCTATCACCTGTCCAGCAGAGTCTAGAAAGAACAAGCAATGAATTCCTGATTCCTGGTCAATAAGTTAAATGCCCCAAGTAAAAATTAAGGTCTGCCTCAAGGGCAGCTCAGGGTGTAAGGACTTTCTTTCTCCTTTATATAGCTTAGATAAAACTGGGGGAAAACGCTTCCATACATGGCACTGCTAGTAGCAGTTTTCACTTATTTGTACAGTAAAATAACCATGTTTTTTTTAAGGAATCGTTCAATAACATTCTTATGTATTTCTGTATTTAATCAACTCTTCCACAAAATATTAAGGGTGTCAGTAAAACATTAACAAAAGCATACTTACTCTGAAGATCCCGAGACCACTGAATCCATAGGACTTGTGTATGGGAGACAGTTCGCAACTTCTCAGAATACATTACAAGTATATCTGCTGACAGTTCTTAAAGTTATATTTATAAATTACATCAACAAAGATATAATCAAACCTTCAGAATTAGCAATCGTGAAAGTTGAGTGCTTGTTACAAAAGCAGAACTTAAAATTCTACTGTATGATAAACAAAGGTTTGTTGTATGTATTATAGTTATTTTGATAATTGTCTGGATTTAGGATACCAAAATGGGAATTTTTTATTGGTTTTGTTTAAAATTAGAATAAATTGATAACAAAGACCATTATAAAGTAATTTATATTGACTCTTTTAAAGTTTGAACGTATTGATGACATAGAGCGTTATAAAGACCATCTCTATTGTCTCTGAAGTTAAAACAAATTTACGATAGTTGAGGGTTGTAACATTATCTCCATTATCTCTCTAAATCTTAATTGTAGTTAACGACACATCTTTTATCAGTAAACTTATGCTTCTAATCTTTACTTTGTTCCACAGATTTGTTTGATAATACTACTACCCTTACCCTTATTCTTCTGCGGTGATAAGCATACGCGGACTAAAAAGAACCAGTTGGTGGTTTTTGATCTTCTGCACTACACGTGAATAAGGGTGTGTTATTTTAAGTAAATATGACACCTAACAGAACATTTAAGTGTTACATAATGGTTATGATGGCCATGTAAATTCAAATATTACGAAACGGTAATTATGGCCATAAACATTCAAATATTACGTAACGGTAATTCTGGTCATATAAGTTATGTACTGTATTTGAAGTTTTTAGGAACTGCACGTTCCTGGAGTTTAGGATTATATGAGGTTTTATTAATATATTTTAAACGTGTAGTAAAAGTTTGGTGAAACGGAGAAAGCCAGGAGACAACAGCTAGTACGTTTCGTGTTCCATAAATAACGTGTCC
Organism: Tachypleus tridentatus; assembly: GCF_004210375.1. Classification (NCBI taxonomy): domain Eukaryota; kingdom Metazoa; phylum Arthropoda; class Merostomata; order Xiphosura; family Limulidae; genus Tachypleus; species Tachypleus tridentatus. Next base: position 148,769,110 of record NC_134833.1, read on the forward strand.
ACTTTTATCTCTGTACTGGTAGTCTCGTTAATAATATTAGCTAATGTATCTAATTATATTGCTTTTTAAATATTTATTTATTAGCGTATTTTTGTTATAGATTTTGTTTGGCATTATCAGCTTAATATAAGTATTTGGGACTAACCTAAATCTCCTAAGCTGGTCTAGCCTCGTGAGATGTTATTGGGATAAACGCCGAAAATGATACTTTTTATAAAAAAGAACGTCAGAAAAAGACATAAAATTATCTCTACTTATTAAAAGGTTTATTTGTTTTTTTAGATTCACTCTATGTAGGTAGCTTGCTTTGATCTTAAGTTAATATTAATGTAATTTGTATATTGTATGTATCATTAATAACAATTAGCTTCGGCTGTTATAATCGCAATAATTAATATTTTCACTTTTGGGCGACATTTATCTTAGTGTTATTTTAAAATACCTTAAGATACACAAAGAATAACACAGTTCTGAAGAATGCGTTTTGAGTTCCAGTGTCTCACTAAAATATTTTCATCTTTATTGAAAGTATGTCTAATTGCTAATCATTTTGTGTCTCGAGTTATTTTATTTACAGGACTGGTTTTGTTAAACTATATTATTCCTCAAAATGTACGAGTATAAATTGGATGCTCATAAAATGTCTCCATCTACATTCCAGGATCACAGTCTCTGTTTTCAGTGAGGATGCCCTGTTCAAACGTAACTACTTGACAGGTTGTGGTAAGTATTTGAGAATAATACGAATCTTATTTTATTTATTCGTTGTACCTTGCTATGATGGGTTTAGTTTTAAGCCTTAGCTACTTGACATCTTTAATTAACTGGTACTATATTAACTACTTAATTTAACTCTTGTTACATGGAGCTTAAACATCATACAACTATTGTAAAGCAGTTTCAACATCATTATTATTACCCTTTTGTTTTCATCCATGTGTGTGTTTATCACCAATATTTCTCGAAAACAGTTGGGTAGATTTGTACGAAAGATAGTATACACTTGGACTATAACCCAACTTAGAAGTGATTAATATTTGGAGGGCCGATGTCAAAGGTAACAGCGAGTTCACGAAAAAAAAATCATATTTGTTACCATAGAGACCGATTTTGTACACTATTTTTGTTTCATATCTTATAAAAAAACGAACGGATTTGTTGAAACTTTGTAATCGTATGTGGAATGTTATTACCTATTGTCCGTTGATGTTCATAACAAAAAACATTCAGACACGTTTTCATATGTTTTAAGGACCAAATATGGTCAACGCCCTTCAGGTACTGGTATTATTGTTTTAAAAAATCAATATTGTTTTATTATTGACTGAGTTAAAGGTTTTGCGTAAATTACAAAATCGTTATTTAGAATACACTTGATTACTGATAAATTTAACGCCATCCTTTTGTTTCGCTTTAAAACATCCTGTACTTATCAATCTGATTTAGAAACATTGTTGTATAGCAGCACTAGTTTGAGTGAGGCCTGTTTATTGGAAAAATAACATTATTTAAACCAAGCTGTTTCTTTTATAAACAACAGAAAACATGGAAACGTACCAACTTTTCGGGATTAATATAAAATAGTACACTGAATATTTGGTTTGCGAGTTATTTTTATTCTCTTGGTAAACATGATAATGTTTTGTTTATAATAAGAAGCCTTGACTATACCATTTCTTTCCAACTTGATAATAAAAGATTGTTTAGTCTCAGTTGTTAAGTTGGTTAAGAATAACGATATGGATGTTAGATAGATAAACAATAATGAAAAAATAGATATATGAAGTTCAGATTGCAATACGATGAAGAATATAGATCTGGGTGAGAAGTGGTCGGTAATACAATGACGAATAGGAATTTGGGCGTGTAATAGTTAGCAAGACGATTAAAAATAGAGACCTGGATGTCAAGCGGTCGGTAAGATATTGCTAAATGAAGGTGCGAGGGTTAAATATTTAGAAAAAAAGGTAAATAATGGAGGTTCGGATGTCAAATAATTTGCAAGACGATAAACAAGAGAGATGTGGGCGTGAAATAGTTAAAAGGTAGGTGAACAATAAAAATATGGAAGCGAGATAGTTATAAAAATATGAAGAGTCGATTGGTGAATTTCAAGTAGCTAGACGAAGAAGAGATAATACAATTAATAGTAGTGTTTTGGGTGTTACTTTGATAGAAGGACAAGAGTGGATATTCGGGTGTCAAATAGTAAGAAATGCGACGAAGAATAGAGATTTACATGTCAAATAGTTAAAACGTTGGTGAAGAATAACGATATAAAAGTCAGATAATTACAAAAATATGAAGAATAGATATATGAAGCTCAAATAGCAAGATGAAGAAAAGTACAGTACTGGGTAGCAAGTGGTCTTTAATACAAGGAATAGAAATTTGGGTGTTAAATAGAAAGAAGGACAAAAATAGAGATTTGGGTGTCAAATAGTTAGCAAGACGATGAAGAACAGAGACCTGGATGTGAAAAGGTCGGTAAGATAATGCAAAATGGAGAACTAAGAAATAAATACTTAGAAATAAAGGTATGAATAAATATTCGGATGTCTTATAATTAGCAAAGCAAGGAAGAATAAAGATATGAATGTCAAACAGTTAAAAAGTAGATGAACAATAAAGATGTGGAAGCCAGATGGTTATAAAAATATGAAAAATTAATTTTTTTTGAATTTTAAATAGCAAGATGAAGAAGAATAGAGATGTTGGTGGATGTTGTGGGTAATACATTGAAGAATAGAGATTTGGGTGATAGATATATAGAATGGGAAGAATAGAGATTTGGGTGATAGATATATAGAATGGGAAGAATAGAGATTTGAGTATCAAATAGTTAGGAAGAGGATGTAAAATAGATACATGGATGCCAAGTGGTGGAAACATAATGCAAAATGGAGATCTGAGAAATAAATATTTAAAAAAAGGTAAGAATAGATATTTCTACATCCAATACTAAGGAAGACGACGAAGAATAAAGATACGGATGTGAAACAATTAAAAGTTATGTGAAAAATAAAGATCTGGATGCCAGATTTTTTTAAAAAATGTGAAGAAGAGGTCTATAAATTTCAAATAGTAAAACGAAGAAGAATAGAAGTATGGATGGGAAGTGGTGAATAATACAACGAAGAATAGAGATTTGGGTGTTAGATATATAGAATGGCAAGAATAGATATTTGAATGTGAAATAGTTAGAAAGAGTTCAAGAATGGAGACTTGGATGTCAACGTTCAATAAGATAATGCAAAATGGAGATCTGAGAAATAAATACAAAGAAAAATGTATGAACACAACGAAGAATAAGTATTTGGGTGTGAGATATATAGAATGGCAAAAATAGATATTTGAATGTTAAATAGTTAGGAAAACATTCAAGAATAGAGACCTGGATGTCAAGCATTGAGTAAGATAATGCAAAATGGAAATCTGAGAAATGAATTCTTAGTAAAGAGTATTAATAAAGATTTGGATCTCAAACAATTAGCAAGGCAATGACGAATATAAATATGGATGTCAAACAGTTAAAAGAAATGGTTTGTTTGTTTGTTTGTTTTGGAATTTCGCACAAAGCTACTCGAGGGCTATCTGTGCTAGCCGTCCCTAATTTAGCAGTGTAAGACTAGAGCCAAAGCAGCTGGTCATCACCACCCACCGCCAACTCTTGGGCTACTCTTTTACCAACGAATAGTGGGATTGACCGTCACATTATAACGCCCCCACGGCTGAAAGGGTGAGCATGTTCGGCGCGACTCGGGCGCGAACCCGCGACCCTCAGATTACGAAGCGCACGCCTTAACGCGCTAGGCCATGCCAGGCCCAAAAGAAATGGAAAATAAAGATTTGGATGCCATGCCTTTGTAAAAATATGATGAAGAGCATATGAATTTGAAATAGTAAGACGAAAAAAGAATAGAGATGTGGGTGGGAAAGGGTTGGTAATAGAAAGAAGAATAGAGATTTGGGTGTGAAATAGTTAGGTAGAGGACAAGAAAAAGAGACCTGGATATCGTGCGGTCGATGAGATAATGAAAAATGGATATATGAGGAATAAATGCTTAGAGAGAAGGAAAGAATAGAGATTATGATGTTAAATACATAGCAAGACGATGAAGAATAGAGATATAGAGGTCACACAGTTAAAAGGTCGTTGAAGAGTAAAGATCTGAATGCTAGATTTTTATAAAATTATGAAGAATAGATATATGATTATAAAATAGCAAGACGAAGAAGAATGGAGATGTGGGTGGGAATTTGTTGGTTATACAACGAAGAATAGAGATTTGGGTGTTAGATATACAGAAGGAGAAAAATATAGATTTGGTTGTGAAATAGATAGCAAGACGATGAAGAATAGCGACATGAAGGTCAAGCAGTGAGTAATATAATGCAAAATGGAGATCTGAGAAATAAATTCTTAGAAAAAAGGTTTGAATAAAGATTTGGAACTCAAATACTTATGAAAGTGTTGAAAAAGAGAGATATGGATGTCAAACAGTTAAAATAACAGTGAAAAATAAGATTTGCATGACAGATTTTTATAGAATATGAAGAATAGATATATGAATTTCAAATAGCAAGACGAAGAAGAATAGAGATGTGGGTAGGAATTGGTGGGAAATACAACAAAGAATAGATATTTGGGTGTTAGATACACTGAACGGTAAAAATCGAGATTTGAGTTTGAAATTGTTAGGAAGAGAATGAAAAAATAGAGACCTGGATATCATGTGGTTGGCAAGATAATGCAAAATGGAAATTCAGGAATAAATGCTCAGAAAAATGTATCAATAAAGATTTGGATCTCAAACAATTAGCAAGGCAATGAAGAATAGAGATATGGATGACAAACAGTTAAAACATAGATGAAAAATAAAGAATTGGATGGAAGATTTTTACAACATATGAAGGATAGATATATGAATTTTAAATAGCAAGACGAAGAAGAATAGAGATATGGGTGGAAGTGGTTGGTAATACATTGAAGAATAGAGATTCGGGTGATAGATATATAGAATGGCAAGAATAGAGAGTTGAGTATCAAATGGTTAGGAAGAGGATGAAATATAGAGACTTGCATGTCAAGTGGTGGGAAGGTAATGCAAAATGTAGATCTGAGGAATAAGTGCTTTGAAAAAATGTAAGAATAGAGATTATGATGTTAAGTGCACAGCAAGACGATGAATAATAAAGATGTGGTTGGGAAGTAGTGGATAATAGAACGAACAATAGATAATTGGGTGCAAGATATATAGAATGGCAAGAATTGAGATTTTAGTGTCAAATAAGTAGGAAATGGATGAAAAATAGAGACCTTGATATCATGCAGTCAGTAAGATAATGCAAACTGGAGATCTGAGGAAAAATATTTAGAAAAAAGGAAAGAACAGATTTCTACATACAATACTTATGTAGACGAGGAAGAATAGTATTATGGATGTTAAACAATTAAAAGTTAAGTGAAAAATAAAGATCTGGATGCCAGATTATAATAAAAATGTGAAGGACATGTCTATGAATTTCAACTAGTAAAACGACGAAGAATAGATGGTAAGTGGTGAGTAATACAATGAAGAATAAAGTTGAGTGTTGGATGTACAGAATGGCAAGAATAGATATTTGAATATTCACGAATGAAGACTGAGGAATAAATGTTGAGAAAAAAAAATGTATGAATAAAAATTATAATATCAGATACATAGCAAGACGAAGAAGAATAGAGACATGGATTTCTAACAGTTAAAAAATATGATCTGGATACGATGTGTTTGTAAAATTACGACATGTACAATTCAAAGAGCAAGACGCCGAAGAATAGACATTAAGTTGTGAATTTGATAACACCAAAATGGAGATCTGAGGAATAAAATGCGTAGAAAAACACAGTAATAATTATATTAAAGTGTGTGAAGGAAAGTTTTTCGAATTTTAAAGCGAAGTTTGTAATAGGTTGTTTGAGAAGGGATAGAAATACAGACCGATACACAATTGGTTACGTAAATACATTACGGGTATCACTGAATTACAGTAACTGTAGGTACATCTTTCCCTTATTACAATGAAGAATTCACGTGGTGCTGTTGAATCAAGTTTCATTAACCAAGGAAAACTTCCGAGACACCAGTTCTTAAACACCGATAAAGAATTGTAAAATTTTAATTTATACACACGATACAAAATTTACAAATGAGCGAATGACTCCACAATATTTTATTAAAAAGAGTTCGTAGTTCTAGTTAATGACCTTCCGTTGGAGAGACCGTGCTAGTGCCGTCGCCAGCCTCCCGACGCCGACGTTCTACACCTTCCGTTGGAGAGACCGTGCTAGTGCCGCCGTCGCCAGCCTCCCGACGCCGACGTTCTACACCTTCCGTTGGAGAGACCGTGCTAGTGCCGCCGTCGCCAGCCTCCCGACGCCGACGTTCTACACCTTCCGTTGGAGAGACCGTGCTAGTGCCGCCGTCGCCAGCCTCCCGACGCCGACGTTCTACACCTTCCGTTGGAGAGACCGTGCTAGTGCCGCCGTCGCCAGCCTCCCGACGCCGACGTTCTACACCTTCCGTTGGAGAGACCGTGCTAGTGCCGTCGCCAGCCTCCCGACGCCGACGTTCTACACCTTCCGTTGGAGAGACCGTGCTAGTGCCGCCGTCGCCAGCCTCCCGACGCCGACGTTCTACACCTTCCGTTGGAGACCGTGCTAGTGCCGCCGTCGCCAGCCTCCCGACGCCGACGTTCTACACCTTCCGTTGGAGACCGTGCTAGTGCCGCCGTCGCCAGCCTCCCGACGCCGACGTTCTACACCTTCCGTTGGAGAGACCGTGCTAGTGCCGTCGCCAGCCTCCCGACGCCGACGTTCTACACCTTCCGTTGAGAGACCGTGCTAGTGCCGCCGTCGCCAGCCTCCCGACGCCGACGTTCTACACCTTCCGTTGGAGAGACCGTGCTAGTGCCGTCGCCAGCCTCCCGACGCCGACGTTCTACACCTTCCGTTGAGAGACCGTGCTAGTGCCGCCGTCGCCAGCCTCCCGACGCCGACGTTCTACACCTTCCGTTGGAGAGACCGTGCTAGTGCCGCCGTCGCCAGCCTCCCGACGCCGACGTTCTACACCTTCCGTTGAGAGACCGTGCTAGTGCCGCCGTCGCCAGCCTCCCGACGCCGACGTTCTACACCTTCCGTTGGAGACCGTGCTAGTGCCGCCGTCGCCAGCCTCCCGACGCCGACGTTCTACACCTTCCGTTGGAGAGACCGTGCTAGTGCCGCCGTCGCCAGCCTCCCGACGCCGACGTTCTACACCTTCCGTTGGAGAGACCGTGCTAGTGCCGCCTTCGCCAGCCTCCCGACGCCGACGTTCTACACCTTCCGTTGGAGAGACCGTGCTAGTGCCGCCGTCGCCAGCCTCCCGACGCCGACGTTCTACACCTTCCGTTGAGAGACCGATGCGTAGTGCCGCCGTCGCCAGCCTCCCGACGCCGACGTTCTACACCTTCCGTTGAGAGACCGTGCTAGTGCCGCCGTCGCCAGCCCCCGACGCCGACGTTCTACACCTTCCGTTGGAGAGACCGTGCTAGTGCCGCCGTCGCCAGCCTCCCGACGCCGACGTTCTACACCTTCCGTTGGAGAGACCGTGCTAGTGCCGCCGTCGCCAGCCTCCCGACGCCGACGTTCTACACCTTCCGTTGAGAGACCGTGCTAGTGCGCCGTCGCCAGCCTCCCGACGCCGACGTTCTACACCTTCCGTTGAGAGACCGTGCTAGTGCCGCCGTCGCCAGCCTCCCGACGCCGACGTTCTACACCTTCCGTTGGAGAGACCGTGCTAGTGCCGTCGCCAGCCTCCCGACGCCGACGTTCTACACCTTCCGTTGGAGAGACCGTGCTAGTGCCGTCGCCAGCCTTTCGACGCCGACGTTCTACACCTTCCGTTGGAGAGACCGTGCTAGTGCCATCGCCAGCCTCCCGACGCCGACGTTCTAAATCACTAGTCATTTGATTATCGTCCATAACGAACACCGTCGATGTAGAGAAGTCTGTAGGATAAAAATACAACAATGTGAAGTTAAAATACAAAAACAAAATTACTAATACAATCTTACACTCCATCGTATCGACACTCTAAAATACGTATAAAATAACTAAAACTATAAACATCTCTTTCTTTTCATCTGCTGGTATTTATACAACTCGTATTTGATGAATTTTGACAGCTCTGAACTTGCGCATGCTCATAAATATGCCGTAGAGAGAACAGACCGTATGCATTGTATGATAAAGGGAGGTAATGTTGATTGCTGGCCAATTCCCTATACATAGGTTCCTTACTATGTGCATTATGGGAATATTCTCTAAACAGTATTATAATTATCGTTGATTGCTATGTACTGATGGCACGGACACTAGTTTTAAAGTAGTACAAAACTCATCTAGATTTTCTAATCCACGTGTCATAAAAAGGTACATATAGTGTCTTACCTACCGTAATCGCTCTTTTATAAGAAAGATACACTTTCTATTAACTTATAGAGCGAAATCGTATACATGAGCTTTGACCATTATGTTTATTATAATACTATGTTAACATAGGGACCCAGATTTTGTATTCATAAAATATTGTAAATTATTCATAAAAGAAATATTTTAAGGTTGCCTGATTAAAAACTATATTGATTCTAATGAAATTCCGAGACAGCTATACACAAAGTAGGTGAGTTCCTAATATCAGTTTTCCCTTAAATAATGTCTGATTTGAGATTCAGTAAAGGAGAAAGGATTTCAAACGCTTTTAATGTTATTTAATTAATAATGTATGTTCCATTATTATTAATTACTCCCTGCCAACGATTCACAAGCTTCTGAACGCAACTTCCATAAAATTGTTGGGGTTTGGAGGAAAAGAATGTAGAGAGGGTAGTTTTGAGATGTTCATGTGTTCCAAGCTCTTTTCCATCAAGAAAATTCTGCAAACTTCAGAAGAGATGATAATCAAATGGAGCAAATTCTGGAGAATAAGGAGAATGATGGAAATTTTAACCAGTTTAGCTCTTAAATTTTTGCAGATGTAATCCTTGTTATATGGGGCCGTGCATTATCTTGGTGTAACACAACACCTTTACGATTGACCAAAACAGGCTTCTTATCTTTTAGTGCAACATGCAAGCGCACTAACTGTTTTGACAATAGAAGTCTGAAGTAATCCTTACTTGAGTGGCACCAACGCAAAGTAGATCACACCAACGATATCTCACCAAATGCTTAACAAGACTTTCGTAGGGTCTAAGTCCATTTTGGGCTGTGCTTTAGCCAGTTTACCTGCACTGATCCATTATCTGCGGCACTTAAAACTGTTATAAAATATCCATTTTTCATTCATCTCAGTCACTAACATGTCCAAAAACGGTGAGTTACGTTCACGAGAAGACAGATAAGTACAAATGTCCACTCTTGTTCTAAGGTTGGCTTCTGTAAATCATGGGGAACCTACGTTTCAAGAGTTGACACCTTTCTAAGCTGTTGCAGATGACGGTGAACTGGTGAATGTGTTGAATTAAAATTTTGTGCTAGTTCTCCAACTGTAACAACACAATGTTCATCAAGTGAAACAGCAGAAAGTCAGGATATAAACTCAACAGGACGACCTGAACGTAGCGCTTCACTTAAGCTGTAGACACATCCATCTCCATAAGAGTTTATTTTATTAATGATCTGAAAAGTGGAGCTGGTTTAGTTTCTTTCATTTGTCTGGACAAGTGTATACACGTCTTAGTATATATTGTAGTCATTACAACCTTCTAAAAAGAAAGAAATGGTGATTCCCTTCTGTATTAAATTTTGGTTCATTACTAATGGGTTAACCTGATGTAAAAAAATTATTTTCCTTCTGAAGTGTTCAGTATTCGGTTAAGTGGCATGTCCTTTTATATCTCTATCTGGTTTGATTCCATTTTTCAAGTTTATTAGATAGTTCTACCTAGTTTTTGTGTTTAGTGATTTTTCGTATTTGTTTAGGTTAGGTACTAAGTACATTATTTTGTATATTAGGTATTTTAAACATAATTTACAGGACCTAAAATGCAAGCTCACATTATTTAGAGCTGTATTTTTTGTTCTAGAAAAATATGGCCATGAGTGGCTGCGGCTGATCACGTCTCATCACTTGGTTTTAATGTTTGTGCTGCTTGGAACTTCATGCGCTCAGTTGTCGACTTGTGACTGTAGTAATCGTGCGTCATTTTTTAATGTTTTTCCTAATCTTTTACAATATGGGATTCACGTGTATAACGGAACATGATGGGAGTCAGCGTCCTCAATGCATGATTTGCAATGCCAAGTTGAGCAATTCTAGTCTAGCACCGGCAAAACTAAGAGAACACTCTTTAAAGCTGCATGGAGATGGGAAATACAAGAATACAACGCTTGCTGAATTCAAGGTAAAGAGAGTCAGGTTCGATGAAAAGGCTACTTTGCCTTTTCTCGGCTTTGTATTCATCGACAAACCGATCCTCACAGCATCGTACAAAGTTGCATATTTGATCGCAAAGCAGGGGAAATCACACACCATTGGTAAAGCACTCGTGAAACCAGCTGCAATGAAGATGGCGAATATCATACTGGGAAAAGCTGCTGAAAATAAGTTATCCCAAATTTCTCTTTCAAATGAGACCATCAGCAGCAAAATAGATGACATGAGCAATGACGTCTTGGCTCAAGTAGTTGCAACTTTGAGTTCAAGCCCAGCAAAATTCAGCCTTCAACTCGACCAGACCACTGACGTTTCCATTCTAAGCCAGCTCGTTGTATTCGTGCGCTGTGTGAAGAACGACGAGATAAGATTTTTTTTTATTTTGTATGTCTCCTATTACAACAACAATTAAGGCAGTCGACGTGAAGAAACTTGTGGATGACTTCTTCAGAGACAACGATCTTTCGTAGGATATGGTTTCTGCAGTTTGTTTGGACGGAGCTCCAGTCATGCTGGGACGAAACTCTTGTTTTGGTGAACTGGTGAAAGCCGATGCACCACACATGATTTTAATGCACTGTGTACTGAACAGGCATGCGTTGGCAACAAAAACCTTGACTTCAAAACTGACAGAAGTATTAAAAATTGTTGTGGAATGTGTGAACATTGTGCGAAATAGTGCCTGAAGCACCGCATCTTCAAAGAGCCATGTAAAGAAATGGGCTCTGAATTCAAGGTACTTCTGTACCATTCTAACAATCGGTGGTTATCCCAGGGAAAGGTGCTGAATCGTGATTTTGTCAAGCGTGTGAAATTAGCCTTGTTTTGCGAGAGCACCAACATTGTCATGCAGATTGCTTCGAAAAATCTCAGTTTATTCTCATTTTGTCGTACATGACCAATGTCATGCTGGGACGAAACTCTGGTTTTGGTGCACTTGTGAAAGGCTTTTCAAAAAAGCTACCGTTATGGAAACAACGAACAGAGAATAATCACTTTGCAAACTTTCCCCAGCTGGACGACTGTGTAAGTAAGATCGAAGATGTGTCTGAAATAGGAGACATTTCTGTACTCGGGAAACTGAAGCAAGCAATTATCATGCCCTTTATGAGCTCGCAAAGTCTCTCGACGGATACTTCCCCACCAGAGTGTCATATCCAGCAAGGGTGAGACAGCCGTTCGCGTTTAGTGTTGCGAGAGCAGTTGTCAATGATGAATACCTCGACGAAATCATTGAACTTTAGCAGAGCCAAGAGGTTCAACAGAAACTTTTCAGAACAACAACGCTTTCAACGTTCTGGTGTCACCAAATCGTAGCGTACCCTGTTATTGCTAAGAAAATAATAATCGTACCTGGAGATAATCATAACGTTTGTTACAACATATTTTTGCGAGCAATCCTTTTCGAAGATGGTAGACATAAATCGTAGAAAAGGAACATACTTTGTTTCGAAAATGATGTAAGAGTGGCACTTGCCAAGATGAAGCCACGCATTTCTGAACTTGTCTCTGAAAGGCAACAGCAAAAGTCACATTGATTTGCTGTAAATATTCATTGAGTTATGTTTTTGTTTTTATGTAAAATCCATGTTTTGTTGGTTTTGTTCTTTGAACACAGTGATATTATGTGTAACTGATGCATGGCTCATTTTGTGCATTAGTAAAATATCTACTTATGTTAAGTATATTTTATTTTTCCAATTACGAAGGGTTCAGTACCTCTAACAAGGTTAAGAACCACTACACTAAAGTAAGTAGACATTTTCTCTGAGGTTTAGGAAACGTTCGAATCACGAAATATTATAGACCTTCAATTGTAACCTCCTAGTACTTAACCATTGACCGTCAACAATACTGAATTAACGTGTCTCAAAAGTAGTTTAGAAGATGTAATTTAATTAGGAACAATAAAATGGTATATTGTTTTAACAGTTTGTGTGTGGATATGGAAAATGTTAAATGCATAGTTTGTGAAAAAATCTCATGTGAAATATGCTCATTATTTTCTAGTTGATTGGTTTGTATCTCTATTCAGATGTGGAAGAAATCATGAGCGTATGGATACTGACAGCATTTAATGAACATTTTATGGAATTCGTTATGAAAAATTTATAAAAATATAAATAAACTCACGTTTTACATATCGTAAATGTAAATTTATCATACCAATACTTTATTATTACAGTTACTTTAGAAGCTATCAATACTCAAGTTAGATATGCCATTAACGTTCCTAAAAACTAAAGAGAGTAACACTTGAATTTGTTTATTTTAAATTAAATTTTTTGAGATCCAAAACTAATATCCCAGTTTGAAACATCAAGTAGTTTGTAAACACTCTTAAACATATGGTGTAGCTTCAGTTGTTTCATGGTAGTTTAGTTTTGTTGAACCGCAGAATCAAAATGAAAACATTCTCACATTTACAGCGTATAACTGTATTAAAAAATTTACGAACTTTAAGAGGGTATGCAGTCTAGCTTTCGAAAAACTTTTTTATTTTATGAATCTGTCGATTTATTCATTCCAGGATGTTAAAATTGATAATTACGTTTATCTGCAATTACAAAGGAAGCTTCATGTACATCTCAAACTTTTACTCCTTTTAATGTCAGTTCATGAGTGTCTATTTGGTTAAATTATTTTTATCATTATTTTGTACTGGTTAAACGACGCAGTTTGGTTAGATTCAGTAATGTTTAGAACAGTGATGGGATTCAAATATTTTAACAACCAATTATATGTCGCGTTACACACCACAATTTTGTGTGATTAAAAATAACAAAAATATCTTACTCAAATAATTTATTCAGCATGCTTTAAATATTTCCAAATTACAACTTGATTATCATTAAAATCTTTATTCCTTCCACGCTTGAACCCGTTGTCATCAGCTGTGTGTATTTTCATAGCCAAATTTTACTGGAAAAGTGGGATTCTGTGAAACTGAATTCATACAATTTATCAGCGTCTTTCCAAGGCAACAACTTTATCAGTACTTCAAAACCCTGGTTGAAGTATGTTTACCTGTTCATGAATTTTATTGTCATTTTCTTGTGCATTGTTTGTTAATTTTAAGCGAGCAAAATTCGTAGTATTTCTCATCGCCATTTGAGTTTTATGATACATAGATGGTATCACCAGAGATACCGAGTGTATTTTCATCGTGTGTGTGTGTTGTTGCATAAACAGCCACACTAGGTTTTTTGTGTGTACAAATTCATGATTATAGGTTTCTAGTGCCTTATACTTACTTCTGTTCCAATGCGAATCATGTAGATTCAGATGATAAATATTCATGTTGCTGGGGTTCCAATTCCAATGGTGATCTGCAAGCTACCCAAATCTTTAATGAAATGTAATAGTGGCAAATGTACATGTTGATATATAGGAGACAGTAAACTACATTTTAATGATTAACTGTATGATGATAGATTCGACACCAGCCAGAATTCATGACAGTCAGGTGAATTTAAAAGCTATAAACTTAAGCTACATGCTAAGAACTTAACTATTTGTTTTATTAAAAACAGATGACTACTCAAAAAGACAGTTATTGGTGAGTAGAGACAAAGAGAAGAAATTCCTTCAGGTTTCATAAAACCTCCAGTGGTTTATTAAAGGCGTAAATTTAATAAAGACTCGATAGAGCTATTTTAGAAAATCTTTTCGCACCAAATATTTATAATTTCATGAAACAGGTTTCGTGTAGTTTTTATAAAAAAATTCGTTAGAATTACAACCACCTGTATAAAATGTAATAGTGTTATATTCTACAATATTTTCCTACTTCATTTATAAAATTATTTCTAGAGTTTTCGAGATTTGTTTCAAAACTCTAATACATATTGGTAATGAAAGTATCAAGGAGTTTTGAACAATATTAATCTTGACTATATCACTTTTGCGCGAAATTATTTTTTGAAACTTTTTTAAATCAAAACGTGTAAATTCTTTAGATCCTGAGTTTTGAAGAGTGAAACTCATTGTTTGGTATTATTTCTGTTGATTTTCTCAACCCTGATTTTTACTTTTAAATTGTATTTTAAAACTTGGGTAATAACTGGAATTTATATGTTCAACCTGGTAAAACTGATGCCGCAGAACCTTTATGTAGCAATTTATTTTATTGGACATTTGGTGAAATTATTATTACCCTGTTTTCTATTTGGGAGGGGACCGCTTAGCCAGGAAGATAAGGCACTCGACTCGCCATTTCAGTCGTGGGGGCGTTATAATGTTAAGGTGAATCCCACTGTTCGTTGTTAAAAGAGTAGCCCAAGAGTTGGTGGTGGGTGGTGATGACTACCTGCTTTCCCTCTACTCTTACACTGCCAAATTAGAGATGGCTAACGCAGAAAACCCTCGAGTAGCTTTGCGGGAAATTCCAAACAAACCAAAATCTTCTGGGGTGATTGGGGGAGAGGGCATTTGTGAAAGTAACATTTTTAGTTATAGTATGATTGCATCTTATTAAATAATCAAATTTTGACTTTTTGTTACATGTTTGCATCCTTGATTGATCACATTTGGACTGTATTAATTGTTTTGTTACCTTCTTATATCTTTTTCAATCAAAGTTACTGTTTTGTAACGTTTTACTTTATATTTGCTATCAAAATTCTGCATTTCGTTACACACTTCTACTCTATGCCTAAAACGTTAACCTTCTGTTTCGTAATTTAGAGTTTTTTCAATGGAAAGTTTCTGCTTTAAACTTTCTTATATACCTTGAGAATCAGTAATTGACTATATCCCTTATTTAAATAGTTTGGAATAAAAGTTGACAAAAGTGTCTTTTTGTGTTGAGATTTTTAAAATTCACAGTTGAAGTCTTCTCAGCTGCTGGGATTTTTTGGACCCCAACACTTTATCTTCAGTTACCTGTTTGCAAATGTTGTTGCACAAAGAAATGGCGAATATTCCATTATCAACAAACTCAAGCGTTATCTAATGAAAAGGAATTATGTAAATTCATGTTTCCACTTTCTTCTGGTTTATTAAAAGCTGCGTGAAAGTTCATCGTTTTAAAGAAATGTTTAGATCTGTCTTTGACCTCAGATTTGAGAAATATAACTATCTTTTACTGCCAAGTAATATACGAGCGACTGGTAAGGTTAATGGGTTTATAAAGAAAGTGAGTGACATAATCGTATTTTCTATAATGTAAAAGTTGTCAAGTAATGGTGTGCTGAGCCATTACCTGTGATCCTTCTGGGAAGGCTGCAAATGCGTGATAGTTCAATAGGCACCAGATCTAGAGAAGTCACCTTTTTCTCAGCTTCATCAAATATCTTGTTGAAATTCTCCTCTGTTCGCAATACCCGCAATTGCTCAACTGTCATTGGAAATGCTTCAATCATGACAGATACTGTCGCTGATTTTGCTTGGAATGCACGATTTAGTTCCTCTAATGCAGCTGATGGATGCTGAGCCATCGACAATCCTAAAATTGTTTTTCCTTTGTCAAATCTGTCCAACAGACCTTGTGCTTTAACTGCTAGATCTGATTTTTCATTTGCTAATTCAGACAAAGAATCAACAATGTCACTGTAGTGATCATTAGCACATGCAATTGCAGATAGACGGCACAACCAGCGTGTTGGACACAGTGAGCGGATGAATTTAAGTGGACCATTGTGGCTGTCTGACCATACAATATTTTCAAAGATTGTCTTATATTTCCCTGACCTCTGAAGGAAGACACGAAGTTCATGTACCCACTGGATAGAATCTCGAACACATTCGCAAGCTTCAACTGCATGCTGCATGGTTAAAAACACCTTGTGTGCTCCGCAGTTGAAAACAAAGCTGAGGGTTGCTTCTCTTTTATTTTTGCCTGACATCCACTGTACGCATCACTCATGTCAGTGGCTCCATCATAAGTTTGTGCTCTTAATCCTGACAGTGGTAAATTGAGTCTAGTCAGTACATCAAGTATAGTCGAGGATATTGTTTTACAAGTTGTATTGGAAACACTGTATAAACCAAGAAATATCTCATGGACGTCAAGGTTTTCATCTACGTATCGTACACATATTGCTTCCTGTTCGGCACCTGTGACATCTTGAGTGCCATCAACCATTAATGCAAAGATTTTACTTTGCAGCACTTTGTGTGCTATGTTCCTCAGTATTTGATGGCTGAACATTTCCATTATTTCACTCTGATCCTGGGGTGATGTGACTGTGGTTTTCTTTGACAAGTAGGCCGTCAGCTCAGGATTTCCTCTTCCAGGAGCATCATTAACTGCAGGAAGTTCCCTCCGTATCAGTATGTCCACGTAATGCTAAACCTTGACGCAGAAAGAAACGTAAACTTCTGAATATTTTGGCTAGACTTCTTTTGTATTCATCCTGCTGCTTCTTTTTCCATCATGTAGCTGGACAGTCACTCGAGTTACATCAAGTGAAGCTTCTGGAGATATAGCGAAACTGTGCTGAGGGGAGGATTGGTGTTCGTTGAATTTCTGTTTTGCCTTTATCCAGTTGCAAAAAACCGGTGGATATGAAGGTATACTCGACTGACCTCTCCAATTTCCTTGTAAAAAAGGCCTCTATTTTTCGCCTTGGCACAATGAAAGCATATGACGTTTTGAGTCTGATTGTCTAAGTGCAGCCATGGGAACGCATCAAACCACTTGGCCTGGAAGTTGATATTTTGAAATTTTGCTTTCTGTAGTTGTATTAGTTGTGCGTCTGGATGATATGGCTTTTCACACTGTATCAGTGGAGTGTCAGATTTTTCAATACTGCACAAACTAGTTTCACAACTATCTGGTGGTTCATGATGTGCAATAGTTGCACAAGCATTTTCAGACCCGTCCTCTAATGAACATGGTATTTCCTCTGTATGGCAAGTTTCTATTCCTTCGCTTAAGGTTGTTGGATTATCTGCATCTGCACTGTCACTTGTAGTACCACTAACTGACTTGTAGAACTGTCTAATATCGGAACCTTTCAGACGCATGCTTGTCATAATTCGAATCTGTTTCCCAGATGACTCAACAGGCTAAAATACAGCCTTTATTGAAAAACTCTAACGTACAACAAACGAAGATAGAATAGAATGGAAGTAGGACAGAACTGTACAATGTATTTGAGACGAACGCGCGAACCTCACAGTGACTACCGAGCCGACAGACCGCCTGGGTATCGCAGTGACAATAATGTGTGCGAGTTAAAACACAAGTAATTGCAAGTTTCTCGAAAAATACTTAAACAATCACAAATATATTATATTCCTGTTAAAACTCATCAAAAGACAAACACGTTGTAATACAATGTCTATAAGCACGTCTATTAAATAAAAACACGTAAACAAAAACTAGCAATACAATTAGAGAACAGACTTCACGCCGTTGAAATCGCTCCTTTTGTGTTCTAATTATACAAGAAAATACAATATTTTTACTATCTATGATAAGAGAATATATTGTTCTTTTACCATAAAGCACCAGCACTTTATTAGATGGCGGTGATAATCTGAAATTTCATGGATTATTGAGGGCTAGAAACACAGGTCTAATGAGCCCTGTTGTAAAATCGAGGCTCAGACTAAAGGTAGCGGAGGGTGTTGATGTAAGGCGCGTCTGGATCCGAGCTGCCCGAACCTGTCGTTAACTGTACACTAAATGTACTCTATGGTCAACGCCTTCAGCAGCTAAGGAGGGTAAGGCGTTCGACAATAAAATCGGCTAGACATGCATAAGAACAAATGGCGTAGGAAAACCGCTAAAAGCTACAAATGGCCTGCCAGATCTAGATCACAGGAGAATACGCTTGAGAGTAATATTTTCGAATTTCATGCTCTGTTCAATCTGTTGTGATAAAAAATTTACTTTATCTTACACTACGTACAAGACGTAGGTAGATTCTGTGATAGTACTTGCAAGCCTTGCATGTATACTTTGACCTACTGACTGATACTTGCGAACTATCACTTGGATCGAAAAGTTTAGAAGTACGCCTATATTAAAGATGTCCATTTTGACTACTGATAAAGCCTACATCCAGGCCTAATTATGTAATTCGATTGGTAAGAACACGAGAATCACAAGAACAAACACACAATTTGTAGTCATATGATGCAATAAAACAATTCAACAGACAAATCTATAGGGGGGATCATTATATGCACCCTACCCCCACCTAAAATGAAGGGGAGGATGTATACCCTATACCCCCCAGGATCTACGCACTTGTCCATGGGACTTGTGTATCTCTATGAAATTTTGCAAACTCTCACCATACATTATAAGTATTTCAACTGACAGTTAATGATTCAATAAAGGATCATGAGCATTGAATCGAACATGTTGTCATCATTTATGCGATAAAATGTTACATACAAAGCTAGTTTTATTTGAATGTAATACTATTTAGTAGCAAAACAAATTAATAATCACAAAATAAACAAACACGTATTACGACTATAGGTTTGGAAGCGTGTGTTTAGGACACCAGTGAACATCGGTCAAGTTCCTTTCAGCTATCACCTGTCCAGTAGAGTCTAGAAAGCACAAGCAATGCATTCCCGATTCCTGGTCACACAGTTAAATGTCCCAAATAAAATTAAGGTCTGCCCCAAGGGGAGTTCAGGGTGTAAGGTCTTTCTTTCTCCTTTATATAGGTTAGCTAAAAACTGGGGGAAAACATTATCGTTTTTAATGACGCTTCCATACATGGCACTGCTAGTAGCAGTTTTCACATATTTGTACAGTAAAATAGCCATGTTTTTTAAGGAATCGTTCAATAACATTCTTATGTATTTCTGTATTTAATCATCTCTTCCACAAAATATTAAGAGTGTCAGTAAAACATTAACAAAAGCATACTTACTCTGAAGATCCTGAGAGCACTGAATCCATAGGACTTGTGTATATAAGAGACAGTTCGCAACTTCTCAGGATACATTACAATATATCTGCTGACAGTTCTCAAAGCTATATTTATAAATTACATTAACAAAGATATAATCAAACCTTCAGAATTAGCAGTCGTGAAAGTTGGGTGCTTCTTGCAAGGACAGAACTTAAAATTCTACTGTATGATAAACAAAGGTTTGTTGTATGCATTACAGTTATTTTGATAATTGTCTGGATTTAGGATACCTAAGTGGGAATTTTTTATTGGTTTTTGTTTAAAATTAGAATAAATTGATGACAAAGACCATTATAATGTAATCTATATTGACTCTTTTAAAGTTAGAACAAATTGATGACAAAGAGCGTTATAAATACCATCTTTATTGTCTCTGAAGTTAAAACAATTTGACGAGAGTTGAGGGTTGTAACATCTCCATTATCTCTGTAAATCTTAATTGTAGTTAACGACACATCTTTTATCAGTAAACTTATGCTTCTAATCTTTACTTTGTTCCACAGATTTGTTTGATAATACTACTACCTTTACCCTTATTCTTCTGCGGTGATAAGCGAACGCAGACTAAGTAGAATCAGTTTGTGGTTTTTGATCTACTGCACTACACGTGCACAAGGGTGTGTTATTTTAAGTAAATATGGCACCTAACAGAACATTTAAGTGTTACTTAATGGTCATGTGGGCCATGTAAATTCAAATATTACAAAACGGCAATCATGGCCATAAACATACAAATATTACGTAACGGTAATTCTGGTCATATAAGTTATGTACTGTATTTGAATTTTTTAGAACTGCACGTTCCTGGAGTTTAGGATTATATGAGGTTTTATTAATATATTTTAAACGTGTAGTAAAAGTTTGGTGAAACGGAGAGCGCCTGGAGGCAACAGCTAGTACGTTTCGTGTTCAATAGATAACGTGTCCACTTTTGTTTCTGTACTGATAGTCTAGTTAATAATATTAGCTAATGTATCTAATTATATTGCTTTTAAAATACTTATTTATTAGTAAATTTTAGTTATAGATTTTGTTTCCCATTATCAATTTAATATAAGTATTTGGGACTAACCTAAATCTCTAAGCTCGTCTAGCCTCGTGAGATGTTATTGGGATTAAGGCCGAAAATGATACTTTTATAAAAAAGAACGTTAGACAAAGACATAAAATTGTCTATACTTATAAAAGGTTTATTTGTTTTTTAGATTCACTCTAAGTAAGTAGCTTGCTTTGATCTTAAGTTAATATTAATGTAATTTGTATATTGTATGTATCATTAATAACTGTTAGCTTCGGCTGTTATAATCGCAATAATTAATATTTTCACTTTTTTGGGCGAAATTTTCTGAAAAGAAACATTTATCTAAGCCTTCAAAGTGTTATTTTAGAATACCTTAAGATACACAAAGAACAACACAGTTCTGAAGGATGCGTTTTCATTTCCATTGTCATACTAAAATATTTTCATCTTTATTGAAAGTATGTCTAATTCGTTAGCATTTTGAGTCTCGAGTTATTTTATTTACAGGACTGGTTATGTAAAACTATATTATTCCTCAAAATGTACGAGTATAAATTGGATGTTCATAAAATGTCTCCAACTACATTCCAGGGTCACAGTCTCTGTTTTCAGTAAGGATGCCCTGTTCAAACGTTACTACTTGACTGGTTGTGGTAAGTATTTGAGAATAATACGAATCTTATTTTATTTATTTGTTGTACCTTGCTATGATGGGTTTAGTGTTAAGCCTTAGCTACTTGACATCTTTAATTAACTGGTACTATATTAACTACTTAATTTAACTCTTGTTACATGTAGCTTAAACATCATACAACTATTGTTTAAGCAGTTTCAACATCATTATTATTACCGTTTTGTTTTCATTCATGTGTGTGTGTGTGTTTATCACCAATATTTCTCGAAAACAGTTGGGTAGATTTGAACGAAAGTTAGTATACACTTGGACTATAACCCAACTTAGAAGTGATTAATATTTGGAGGGCCGATGTCAAAGGTTACAGCGAGTTCACGAAAAAAATCATATTTGTTACCATGGAGACCGATTTTGCACACTATTTCTGTTTTATATCTTATACAAAAACGAACGGATTTGTTGAAACCTTGTAATCGTATGTGGAATGTTATTACCTATTGTCCGTTGATGTTCATAACGAAAAACATTCAGACACGTTTTCATATGTTTTAAGGACCAAATATGGTCAACGACATTTAGGTACTTGTATTATTGTTTTAAAAAATCAATATTGTTTTATTATTGACTGAGTTAAAGGTATTGCGTTGAGCAGGTTACAAAATCGTAATTTAGAATGCATTTTATATACTGATAAATTTAACGCCATCCTTTTGTTTCGCGTTAAGACATCCTGTACTTATCAATCTGATTTAGAAACATTGTTGTAGAGTAGCACTTGGTTGAGTGAGGCCTGTTTCTTGGAAAAATAACGTTATTTAAACAAACCTATTTCTTTTATAAACAATACAAAACATGGAAACGTACCAACTTGTCGGAATTAATATAAAACAGTACACTGAATATTTGGTTTGCGAGTTATTTTTATTCTCTTGGTAAACATGATAATAAGAAGCCATGACTATACCATTTCTTTCCAACTTGAGAATAAAAGATTGTTTAGTCTCAGTTGTTAAGTTGGTTAAGAATAACGATATGGATGTTAGATAGATATAAAATAATGAAAAAATAGATATATGAAGTTCAGATTGCACGACGATGAATAATATAGATCTGGGTGAGATGTGGTCGGTTATACAATGACGAATAGGAATTTGGGTGTGAAATAGTTAGCAAGACGATTGAAAATAGAGATGTGGATGTCAAGCAGACGGTAAGATAATGCAAAATGGAGATGTGAGGGATAAGTAGTTAGAAAATAGGTGAAGAATAAATATTTGGATGTCAAATAGTCAGCAAGACGATAAAGAATAGAGATGTGGATGTTAAACAGTTAGAAAGTAGGTGAAGAAAAATGATGTGGGAGCCAGATAGTTATAAAAATATGAATAATATATATATGAATTTCAAATAGTAACAAGATGATGAATGGAGATCCGATTGGAAATTGGTGGGTAATAGAAGAAAGAATATAGATTTGAGAGTCTAATAGATAGAAGGACAAGAATAGAGATTTGAGTGTCAAATAGTTAGCAAGACGATGAAAAATGGAGACCTGGATGTCAAGCGGTCCGTAAGATATTACTAAATGAAGGCGCGAGGGATAAAAATTTAGAAAAAAAGGTAAATAATGGAGAATCGGATGTCAAATAATTTGCAAGACGATAAACAAGAGAGATATGGGCGTCATACAGTTAAAAGGTATGTGAACAATAAAAATATGGAAGCGAGATAGTTATAAAAATATAAAGAGTCGATTGATGAATTTCAAGCAGCTAGACGAAGAAGAGAAGAGGGTGGGAAGTGGTGGATAATACAACTAACAGTAGAGTTTTGGGTGTTAATTTGATAGAAGGACAAGAGTGGATATTCGGGTGTCAAATAGTAAGAAATGCGACGAAGAATAACGATTTGGGTGTCAAATAGTTAACAAGACTATGAAGAACAGAGTATGAATAGATATTCGGATGTCTTATAATTAGCAAAGCAATGAAGAATAACGATATGGATGTAAAAGAGTTAAAAAAGTAGATGAACAATAAAGATGTGGAAGCCAGATGGTTATAAAAATAAGTGTATGAATTTTAAATAGCAAGATGAAGAAGAATAGAGATGTGGGTGGAGGTTGGGGGTAATACATTGAAGAATATAGATTTGGGTTATAGATATATAGAATGAGAAGAATAGAGATTTGAGTATCAAATAGTTAGGAAGAGGATGAAAAATAAAGACTTGAATGTCTAGTGGTGGAAACATAATGCAAAATGGAGATCAGAGGAATAAATATTTAAACAAACGTAGGAATAGATATTTCTACATCCAATACTAAGGAAGACGACGAAGAATAAAGATACGGATGTGAAACAATTAAAAGTTATGTGAAAAATAAAGATCTGGATGCCAGATTTTTATAAAATTGTGAATGAGAGGTCTATGAATTTCAAATAGTAAAACGAAGAAGAATAGAAGTATGGATGGGAAGTGGTGAATAATACAACGAAGAATAGAGATTTGGGTGTTAGATATATAGAATGGCAAGTATAGATATTTGAATGTTCAAGAATGAAGACTTTGATATCAACGCTCAGTCAGATAATGCGAAACGGAATGAGGAATAAATGCTCAGAAATAAAATATGTAAGAATAGAGATTATGATATCAGATACATAGCAAGACGAAGAAGAATAAAGACATGGGTGTCTAACAGTAAAAAAATACGACTTGGATGCCATGTTTTTGTAAAATTATGACATGTACAATTCAAAGAGCAAGACGAAGAAAAATAGACATTAGGTTGTGAATTAGATAACACAAAAATGGATATCTGAGGAATAAAATGCTTAGAAAAACGCTCTAATAATTGTATCAGAGTGTGTGTATGAAAGTTTACAGGTTTTAAAGCGAAGTTTGTAATAGGTTGTTTGAGAAGGGATAGAAATACAGACCGATACATAACCAATTGTGTATTTACATTTCGGGTATCAACACTGAATTACAGTAGATGTAGATACAGCATTCCTTTATTACAATGAAGACTTTATGTGGTGCTATCGAATAAAGTTTCGTTAACCAAGGAAAACTTCCGAAACACCAGTTCTTAAACAACGATAAACAATTGTAATTAATACACATGATACAAAAGTTACAAATAAGCGAATGACGCCACAATATTTTATTAAAAAGAGTCCATAGTTCTAGTTAATGACCTTCCGTTGGATAGACCGTGGTAGCGCCTTCGTCAGCCTCTCGACGACGACGTTCTACATCTTCCGTTGGAGAGACCGTGGTAGCGCCTTCGTCAGCCTCTCGACGACGACGTTCTACACCTTCCGTTGGAGAGACCGTGGTAGCGCCTTCGCCAACATCACGACGACGACGTTCTACATCTTCCGTTGGAGAGACCGTGGTAGCGCCTTCGCCAACATCTCGACGACGACGTTCTACATCTTCCGTTGAGAGACCGTGGTAGCGCCTTCGCCAACATCACGACGACGACGTTCTACACCTTCCGTTGGAGAGACCGTGGTAGCGCCTTCGCCAACATCACGACGACGACGTTCTACACCTTCCGTTGGAGAGACCGTGGTAGCGCCTTCGCCAACATCACGACGACGACGTTCTACACCTTCCGTTGGAGAGACCGTGGTAGCGCCTTCGCCAACATCACGACGACGACGTTCTACATCTTCCGTTGGAGAGACCGTGGTAGCGCCTTCGCCAACATCACGACGACGACGTTCTACACCTTCCGTTGGAGAGACCGTGGTAGCGCCTTCGCCAACATCACGACGACGACGTTCTACACCTTCCGTTGCAGTGACCGTGGTATCGCCTTCGCCAGCATCCCGACGTCGACGTTCTACACCTTCCGGTGGAGAGACCGTGGTAGCGCCTTCGCCAGCATCACGACGACGACGTTCTACACCTTCCGTTGGAGAGACCGTGGTAGCGCCTTCGCCAGCATCACGACGCCGACGTTCTACACCTTCCGTTAGAGAGACCGTGGTAGCGCCTTCGCCAGCATCACGACGCCGACGTTCTACACCTTCCGTTAGAGAGACCGTGGTGGCGCCTTCGCCAGCATCACGACGCCATCGTTCTGCACATTCCGTTGCAGTGACCGTGGTATCGCCTTCGCCAGCATCCCGACGTCGACGTTCTACACCTTCCGGTGGAGAGACCGTGGTAGCGCCATCGCCAGCATCACGACGTCGACGTTCTAAATCACCAGTCATTTGATTATCGTCCGTAACGAATACCGTGGATGTATAGAAGTCTGTAGGATAAAAATGAAAGGATGTCAAGTTAAAATATAAAAATAAAATTACTAATACAATCTTACACTCCATCGTTTCAACACTCTAAAATACGTATAAAATAACTAAAACTATAAACATCTCTTTCTTCTCATTTGCTGGTATTTATACAACTCGTCTTTGATGAATTCTGAGGGCTCTGAAATTGCGCATGCTCATAAATATGCCGTAGAGAGAACAGACCGTATGCATTTTGTGATAAAGGGAGGTAATGTTGATTGCTGGCCTCTTTTTCTATACATAGGTTCCTTACTATGTGCAAAAGCAAGAGAAAGCAAGAGAAAACAATTAGCAAAACTTTTGTGAAAACTTAGAAAAAACCAAGAAAAATCCAAAAGAATTATGGAAAAAATTCAAGAGTATTGCTTCAGACAAAAACACAAATC
The DNA here is from genome assembly GCF_004210375.1 of Tachypleus tridentatus. NCBI lineage: Eukaryota > Metazoa > Arthropoda > Merostomata > Xiphosura > Limulidae > Tachypleus > Tachypleus tridentatus. The sequence continues at coordinate 148,794,806 of NC_134833.1, forward strand.
ACATGCTAAAACTTATCACACACAACAATAAAATCGCAAGAACGGACGTAGAGAAAAGCTGACGTATAAGGTGACAACTACAAATCCTCATTTAGCGACCAAAACTCTGTAGATTTTGACACACAACACCAACACCATGTCAAGAACTTCATAAATACAAACTAAGCCTCATTCTCACAACGATTCCCTGGCGAGACACTAGAAGCATACTCAAGTTCAATCAATAGAAAAATAACCATAACTGAACTAAAAATTAATATCAAAAACTTGAAGAACACTTCCCCCGGACATGACCAAATACCAAATATTATTCTGGAAAAAAGCTCCATTCTCCTGTTATAACACCTCACAAATATCATGAACATTTCACTAGCGACCGGATACTACCCTGACAAGTGGAAAAAAGCCATCATAACAACGATCCCTAAGAAACAAACTAATAGAACAAATCCAGACAATTTCCACCCCATCAGTCTGTTAAGCTGCCTTGGCAAACTGATGGAGAGAGTTATCTCTAACCGTCTCCTCCATTTTTGCGAATCGAATAACATCCTTCCAGAATCTCAAAATGCCTCCAGAAAAAATAGGCAAACAACAGATCACGTCACACGACTCACCGAATCAATCTACAAAGCTTTCAACAACAATCAAGTAACCATCGGGGTATTCCTAGATGTCAAAAAAGCATTCGACAGCGTATGGCACAATGCCATCAAATACAAACTAAATCACCTGCAAATAAATCCCATGATAGTTAAATGGATTTCAAATTTCTTAACCAATAGAACAGCACAAGTAAAAGTCAATAAAACTATATCCAAATCATTTAATATAACTGCAGGAGTGCCTCAAGGATCAGTCCTCTCTCCATTTCTATACATAATTTTCTTCAGTGACATACCTTTTCCAAATCTAACATCCACACACAATTCACAATACGCAGACGACATCGCTATCTGGAGCACCTCCAGAATCCCAGTTATGGCCATGTCTCGCGTACAAGAATTACTAAATAACGTCTCAACATGGAGTAACAAGTGGAGAGTAGTTTTAAATCCAACGAAAACACAAGCAATCACCTTCTATAGGAAATTAAAGAAGCAAAGAAAAAATCTAGAAAAATAAAACTATCACTCGGAAACACAACCATTAACATGAGCAAAAACATCACATTCCTTGGCATCACTTTCGACACAAAACTAACATGGAAAAAACATATAAACAATATACACTCATCAATCAGAAAAAAGGATTTGACATCTAAAGACTATAACCGGTAAACAATCGAAATGCTCACCAAACACCATTATACAAATATACAAGGCTTACATCCGTCCACTAATAGAGTACGGATGTCAAGCGACATACAATATGTCAAACAACACACTCCCAAAAAATCCAAGTTCAACAGAACAGAATATTAAAATCTGTATTCAGCCTACCATCATTCACGCCAACAAATTATATACATAAAATTAGCAATTTACCAACAATAAGAGATAAAAAACAGAAATATCACTTAAATATTATCTAAAAGCAGAAAATAGAAACAAACTAACGCCATCACTACTCAAATTATCCAGTGCACCAACAAAATACATTTCACCTTACAACATATTTCAAGAATCACAAATTACTCAACAAAGAAATAAATAAACCCATGTCATTAACATGTATTCCTTTTTTTTTTCAGATACCGGGCACACGACAGGCAAAACTTTCGGCGCCTGTCCTGTGAAAGTGGGTTTTCTCGGGGCACTCCCGTTTCCCCCCACAGCAAAAAACTTGGGCATTGGATTTATAGATCCCAGGCAACTTTATTGCCAGACCCTGAATCGCGCCGTTTGATTTGATTTGAATTCTATTCATGTTCACATTTGCTTGACTTCTTCCTTTCGGGACAGGTCTCGGCCTTTCTTTCCGGTGCTGCCTTTGCCTCCACCCAAGACAACATTTAGAGAGACATCCTCCACCCAAAGAGTCAAAAAAAAAATAATTAATTAAAAAACAAAAAAAACAACTTATTCCTAATAACAATTCACGAAAGGGGACGAAGAGGAACCACAACGTTCCTGAACACCCCAGTTGTAGAGAGAACTCTTCTGATTTCTCTCTCTCTAAACTAAACCCCTGCTACGTTAGTTTGCGTTTGCGTTTGCTGGCCTCTTTCCCTATACATTGGTTCCTTACTATGGGCATATTAGGAATATTCTCTAAACAGTATTATAATTATCGTTGATTCCGCTATGTACGGATGGCACGGACACTAGTTTTAAAGTAATACAAAACTCATCTAGATTTTCTGATCCACATGTCATGAAAAGATACACATAGTGTCTTACCTACAGTAATCGCTCTTTATAAGAAAGATACACTTTCTCTTAACTTATAGAGCGAAATCGTATACATGAGCTTTGACTATTATGTTTATTATAATACTATGTTAAAGTCTGGAATCTATAAAATACATTTTACAACCAACTAACCCTCGTATATTATCTTACAAAAGTAGTAAACAAACATATACAAGGAAAAACCAAATCATAGCTCAGTCGACAAGTAGAGCTGGCTACTGAACTTAAAAGGAAAAACAAAAAGGATCGACGATCTACCACTCCACCTTTCGCCTTTACAAGTTGCTACGCTCATCGCGCAAGCTAAGCCCGGCGCTTCTATCGACCTCTCTAAGACACGGTTCCTTCGCCGAAGAGGTATTCTCCTTCAACCGTCTACTCCTGCCGACCTTTCCTATTTCTGTCAACCGTGGAACACTGCGATTGACATAAGATGTTCTCCAACAAAAAGCCCAACGAGCCTTTATACTGTCTTTTTGAGAGGTATTCACCCCTCGATACATCCATCTGAGATAAAAAATGCTATAGAAACCCAGACTAAGTCTGAAATATACGCCGTACACCGTATGTTTTCCAAATCTAACAGACAATCTACTAGTTTTATGAAAATAGTTACCACCGTTAAGCATGTTGCTGATACAATCCTACATAATGGCTGTTATTACCATATTTTTCATTGTAGTCCCGAACGCCCCCGACGTCGCCCAAATAATCCGAGAGCACCCAAACCACCTCAACACGTGTCACAACCTATAACTTCATCATATACGCCTGCCGACCGACCTGAATTAAACCATCTGGAACATCAGAAGTCTAGTAACAAATCGAGCCAGACCACACCTTTCGTTCCTGATTCCACCACCTCGACTCAGACTCAGACCACGCGTCCGACAACTAAAGACGCCTCGGTTCAAACCGAACCCAAGCCCACAAGTACCAAGTCATCTCAATCTTTAATTAAAAGAAGACATAAGCCTGTCCAGACCAGTGCGGAACCACCAAGCCCAGAAACCCCATCTGAAATTACACCTGTGAGAAGGTCACTAGAACTGAGTCGAGCTAATATAAGACGAATTTTCTCCGCAGAACTTGCCAACCCGATAGCACCACCAGAACCAATCTTTGTCGCTTGTGATTATCGTGAACGTGCTAACCCAACAGAACCACCAGAAACAACCTTTATCTCTTATGATGATTACGTTTATTAATTATGATGTGTTTTATTTTTTTCCTGTGCTTATTAACCCTGACTTTCTTTCCTTACAGCTACCATCGGGCACGATCTGGGTAGTTTATTCGGCGCCCAGGTCGTGAGAGTGGGTTTTCTCGGGGTACTCCCGTTTCCCCCCACACCTAAGCCTTAAGCATTGGATCCATAGATCCCCGCTTGGGCACTTTAATCCATCGATTCATGCCAGGCACTGAACTGGCCCGTTTGATTTTTGTTTTTTATTTATCCGGCCTGCTTCTCGTCGTATTTCTTCGTCTTTCTTCTTGCTTTGCCTTCGCCTTGTTGCCTGCCTCGCTCACCAGACAAGCACTTGCATATATTTAATCAATCCAGTAATCTGTCTATAAGTGTTATCCACTAACGCTATTATTGTATAAATTCCTATCTGGTGCGGGGTTGAAGGAGGACTAGTTAGTCTTCGAGCACCCCAGGGGGATTAATGTTTCTTATGAAATATTAATTTTTCACCTAAACACCTACAGATATAGAGAGAGAGATTGAAACTGACAAAACATAGCGACCCAGATTTTGTATTCATAAAATATTGTAAATTATTTATAAAAGAAATATTTTAAGGTTGCCTGATTAAAAACTATAACGATTCTAATGAAATTCCGAGATAGCTATACACAAAGTAAGTGAGTTCCTAATATCAGTTATCCCTTAAATAATGTCTGATTTGAGATTCAGTAAAGGAGAAAGAATTTTAAACACTTTTAATGTTATTTAATTAATAATATATGTTCCATTATTATTAATTACTCCCTGCCAACGATTCACAAGCTTCTGAACGCAACTTCCATAAAATTGTTGGGTTTTGGAGGAAAAGAATGTAGAGAGGGTAGTTTTGAGATGTTCATGTGTTCCAAGATCTTTTCCATGAAGATAATTCTGCAAACTTCAGAAGAGATGATAATCAAATGAAGCAAATTCTGGAGAATAAGGAGAATGATGGAAGATTTAACCAGTTTAGCTCTTCAATTTTTGCAGATGTAATCCTTGTTGTATGGGGCCGTGCATTATCCTGGTGTAACACAACACCCTAACGATTGATCAAAGCAGGCTTCTTATCTTTCAGTGCAACATTCAAGCGCACTAACTGTTTTGACAATAGAAGTCTGAAGTAATCCTTACATTGAGTGGCACCAACTCAAAGTAGATCACACCAACGATATCCCACCAAACGCTTAACAAGACTTTCCTAAGGTCTAAGTCCATTTTGGGCTGTGCTTTAGCCAGTTTACCTGCACTGATCCATTATCTGCGGCACTTAAAAACTGTTATAAAATATCCATTTTTCATTCATCTCCAGTCACTAACATGTCCAAAAACGGTGAGTTACGTTCACGAGAAGACAGATAAGTGCAACTGTCCACTCTTCTTCTAAGGTTGGCTTCTGTCAAATCATGGGGAACCTACGTTTCAAGAGTTGACACCTTTCCAAGCTGTTGCAGATGACGGTGAACTGTTGAATGGGTTGAATTAAGCTTCTGTGCTAGTTCTCCAACTGTAACAGCACAATCTTCATCAAGTGCACCAGCAGAAAGTGAGGAAATAAACTCAACAGGACGACCTGAACGTGGCGCATCACTTAAGCTGTAGATACATCCATCTTCATAAGAGTTTATTTTATTAATGATCTAAAACGTGGAGATGGCTTAGTTTCTTCCATTTGTCTGGACAGGTGTATACACGTCTTAGTATATATTGTAGTCATTACAACCTTCTAAAAAGGTAGAAATGGTGATTCTTTTCTGTTTTAAATTTTGGGACATTACTAATGGGATAACCTGATATAAATGAATTATTTTCCTTCTGAAGTGTTCAGTATTCGGTGAAGTGGCATGTCCTTTTATATCTCTGTCTGGCTTGATTCAATTTCTTAAGTTTATTACTAGTTTTACCTAGTTTTTATGTTTAGTGATTTTTCGTATTTATTGAGGTTAGATACTAAGTACATTATTTTGTATGTTAGGTATTTTAAACATAATTTACAGGACATAAAATGCAAGTTCACATTATTTAGAGCTGTATTTTTTGTTCTAGAAGGATATAATACCTGACTTAAGTGTTGTAAGTACAATAATTTACTTACCTAACCGAAGAACAATTACACATTGGACAAATTTGTGTAATATATAAAATTGAATGGCACAAATTGTGTTATTCTAGCTTAGAACAAGCGTAAGACGGTACCAACATATTTGAAACTATCAATATAGTCATAATGAAAATATCTTTAATTCACTAAAGCAGTGGCGAAACCCAGGGGTTCGGTGAGTCAGTCTCAGGTGATCGGCGAAGGTCAAAACACACATACTGTGTGTTTGTCCATTCCGTTCATTCCACTCGTATGATTCGTAACGTCATGCTTACTTGGCCATCATTGGCTTAGGCTGATCACGTCACATCACTTGGTTTTAATTTCTGTGCTGCAGGGAACTTCGTGCGCTTAGTAGTCGACTTGTGACTGTAGTAATCGTAGTCATTTTATTATTTTTCTCCTAATCTTTCAATCCCTTCATACTAACTATGTCGAGCAAACACAGAAAGTGGTCGGACGAATACGTACAGTATGGATTCACGTGTATAACGGAACATGATGGGAGTCAGCGTCCTCTATGCATGATTTGCAATGCCAAGTTGAGCAATTTTAGTCTAGCACCTAGACTAAAAAAACTAAGAGAACACTCCCTAAAGCTGCATGGAGATGGGAAATACAAAAATACAACGCTTGCTGAATTGAAGGTAAAGAGAGCCAGGTTCGAAGAAAAGGCTACTTTGCCTGTTCTCGGCTTTGTATCCATCGACAAACCGATCCTCACAGCATCGTACGAAGTTGCGTACTTGATCGCAAAGAAGGGCAAACCACATACCATTGGTGAAGCACTCCTAAAACCAGCTGCGTTGAAGATGGCGAATATCATACTGGGAAAAGCTGCTGAAAATAAGTTATCCCTAATTTCTCTTTCAGATGACACCATCAGCAGCAGAATAGATGACATGAGCGATGACATCTTGGCTCAAGTGGTTGCAAATCTGATTTCAAGCCCAGCAAAATTCAGCCTTCAACTCGACCAGACCACTGACGTTTCCACTCTAAGCCAGCTCGTTGTATTCGTGCGCTATGTGAAGAATGACGTGTTAAGATATTTTTTATTTTGTAAGCCTCCTCTTACAACAACAACTAAGGCAGTCGACGTGAAAAAATTTGTGGATGACTTCTTCAGCGACAATGATCTTTCGTAGGATATGGTTTCTGCAATTTGTTTGGACGAATCTCCAGTCATGCTGGAACGAAACTTTAGTTTTGTTGCACTGGTGAAAGCCGATGCACCACACATCGTTGTAATGCACTGTGATCTGCACAGGCATGCTTTGGCAACAAAACCTTGCCTTCAAAACTGTCAGAAGTATTAAAAATTGTTGTGGAATGCGTGAACTTTGTGCAAAATAGTGCCCTGAAGCACCGCATCTTCAAAGTGCCATGTAATGAAATGGGCTCTGAAGTCAAGGTACTTCTGTACCATTCTATCGATCGTTGGTTATCCCGGGGAAAGGTGCTGAATCGTGATTTTGCCATGCGTGTGAAATTAGCCCTGTTTTTGCAAGAGCACCAACATTGTCATGCAGATTGCTTCGAAAAATCTCATTTTGGCGTACATGGACGATATCTTCAATGCTTTCAGTCATCTCAATCAACAGATGCAGGGCGGTGGAGTCAACATAACCGAAGCGGAAGAACACTTAAAGGCTTTTCAAAAAAGCTACCGTTATGGAAACGACGAACAGAGAATGATAACTTTGCAAACTTTCCCCTGCTGGACGACTGTGTAGGTAAGATCGAAGATGTGTCTGAAATCGGAGACATTTCTGTACTCGTGGAACTGAAGTAAGCAATTGCCATGCACTTAGATGAGCTCGCAAAGTCTCTCGACGGATACTTCCTCACCAGAAAGTCATGTCCAGCATGGGTGAGACAGCCGTTCACGTTTAGTGTTGCGATAGCAGATGTCAATGATGAATACCTCGACGAAATCATTGAACTTCAGCAGAGCTAGGTTCAACAGAAACTTTTCAGAACAACAACGCTTTCAACGTTCTGGTGTCACAAAATCGTAGCGTACCCTCATATTGCTAAGAAAGCCCTTGAGATAATCATACCGTGTGTTACAACATATCTTTGCGAGCAATCCTTTTCGAAGATGGTAGACATAAAAACGAAGAAAAGGAACATACTTTGTTACGAAAATGATATAAGAGTGGCACTTTCATAGGTGAAGCCGCGCATTTCTGAACTTGTCTCTGAAAGGCAACAACAAAAGTCACATTGATTTGCTGTAAATATTCATTGAGTTATGTTTTTGTTTTTATGTAAAATCCATGTTTTGTTGGTTTTGTTCTTTGAACACAGTGATATTATGTGTAACTGATGCATGGCTCATTTTGTGCATTAGTAAAATATCTACTTATGTTAAGTATATTTTATTTTTCCAATTACGAAGGGTTCAGTGAAACTTCTGGAGTTCAGTACCTCTAACAAGGTTAAGAACCACTAGACTAAAGTAAGTAGACATTTAGGAAACGTTCGAATCACAAAAATATTATAGACCTTCAATTGTAACCTCCTAGTACTTAACCATTGACCGTCAACAATACTGAATTAACGTGTCTCAAAAGTAGTTTAGAAGATGTAATTTAATTAGGAACAATAAAATGGTATATTGTTTTAACAGTTTGTGTGTGGATATGGGAAATGTAAAATGCATAGTTTGTGAAAAAAATCTCATGTGAAATATGCTCATTATTTTCTAGTTGATTGGTTTGTATCTCTATTCAGATGTGGAAGAAATCATGAGCGTATGGATACTGACAGCATTTAATGAACATTTTATGGAATTCGTTATGAAAAATTTTTAAAAATATAAATAAACTCACGTTTTACATATCGTAAATGTAAATTTATCATACCAATACTTTATTATTACAGTTACTTTAGAAGCTATCAATACTCAAGTTAGATATGCCATTAACGTTCCTAAAAACAAAAAAGAGTAACACTTGAATTTGTTTATTTTAAATTAACTTTTTTGAGATCCAAAACTAATATCCCAGTTTGAAACATCAAGTAGTTTGTAAACACTCTTAAACATATGGTGTAGCTTCAGTTGTTTCATGGTAGTTTAGTTTTGTTGAACCGCAGAATCAAAAATGAAAACATACTCACCTTTACAGCGTATAACTGTATTAAAAAATTTACGAACTTTAAGAGGGTATGCAGTCTAGCTTTCGAGAAACTTTTTTATTTTATGAATCTGTCGATTTATTCATTCCAGGATGTTAAAATTGATAATTACGTTTATCTACAATTACAAAGGAAGCTTCATGTACATCTCAAACTTTTACTCCTTTTAATGTCAGTTCATGAGTGTCTATTTGGTTAAATTATTTTTATCATTATTTTGTACTGGTTAAACGACGCAGTTTGGTTAGATTCAGTAATGTTTAGAACAGTGATGGGATTCAAATATTTCAACAACCAATTATATGTCGCGTTACACACCACAATTTTGTGTGATTAAAAATAACAAAAATATCTTACTCAAATAATTTATTCAGCATGCTTTAAATATTTCCAAATTGCCACTTGATTATCATTAAAATCTTTATTCCTTCCACGCTTGAACCCGTTGTCATCAGCTGTGTGTATTTTCATAGCCAAATTTTTACTGGAAAAGTGGGATTCTGTGAAACTGAATTCATACAATTTATCAGCGTCTTTCCAAGGCAACACCTTTATCAGTACTTCAAAACCCTGGTTGAAGTATGTTTACCAGTTCATGAATTTTATTGTCATTTTCTTGTGCATTGTTTGTTAATTTTAAGCGAGCAAAATTCGTAGTATTTCTCATCGCCATTTGAGTTTTATGATACATAGATGGTATCACCAGAGATACCGAGTGTATTTTCATCGTGTGTGTGTGTTGTTGCATGGACAGCCACACGTGGAATTTTTGTGTGTACAAATCCATGATTTTAGGTTTCTAGTGCCTTATACTTACTTCTGTTCCAATGCGAATCATCTAGATTCAGATGATAAATATTCATGTTGCTGGGGTTCCAATTCCAATGGTGATCTGCAAGCTACCCAAATCTTTAATGAAATGTAATAGTGGCAAATGTACATGTTGATATATAGGAAACAGTAAACTACATTTTTAATGATTAACTGTATGATGATAGATTCGACACCAGCCAGAATTCATGACAGAGGTGAATTTAAAAGCTATAAACTTAAGCTACATGCTAAGAACTTAACTATTTGTTTTATTAAAAACAGATGACTACTCAAAAAGAGAGTTATTGGTGAGTGGAGACAAAGAGAAGAAATTCCTTCAGGTTTCATAAAACCTCCAGTGGTTTATTAAAGGCGAAAATTTAATAAAGACTCGATAGAGCTATTTTAGAAAAACTTTTTGCACCAAATATTTATAATTTCATGAAACAGGTTTCGTGTAGTTTTTATAAAAAAATTCTTTGGAATTACAACCATCTGTATAAAATGTAATAGTGTTATATTCTACAATATTTTCCTACTTCATTTATAAAATTATTTCTAGAGTTTTCGAGATTTGAACAATATTAATCTTGACTATATCACTTTTGCGCGAAATTATTTTTTCAAACTTTTTAAATCAAAACGTGTAAATTCTTTAGATCCTGAGTTTTGAAGAGTGAAACTCATTGTTTGGTATTATTTCTGTTGATTTTCTCAACCCTGATTTTTACTTTTAAATTGTATTTTAAAACGTGGGTAATAACTGGAATTTATAAGTTCAACTTGGTAAAACTGATGCCGTAGAACCTTTAGGTAGCAATTTATTTTATTGGACATTTGGTGAAATTATTATTACCCTGTTTTCTATTTGGGAGGGGAACCGCATAGCCAGGAAGATAAGGCACTCGACTCGCCATTTCAGTCGTGGGGGCGTTATAATGTTAAGGTCAATCCCACTGTTCGTTGTTAAAAGAGTAGCCCAAGAGTTGGAGGTGGGTGGTGATGACTACCTGTTTCCCTCTACTCTTACACTGCCAAATTAGAGATGGCTAACGCAGAAAACCCTCGAGTAGCTTTGCACGAAATTCCAAACAAACCAAAATCTTCTGGGGTGATTGGGGAGAGGGCATTTGTGAAAGTAACATTTTTAGTTATAGTATGATTGCATCTTATTAAATAATCAAATTTTGACTTTTTGTTACATGTTTGCATCCTTGATTGATCACATTTGGACTGTATTAATTGTTTTGTTACCTTCTTATATGTTTTTCAATCAAAGTTACTGTTTTGTAACGTTTTACTTTATATTTGCTATCAAAATTCTGCATTTCGTTACACACTTCTACTCTATGCCTAAAACGTTAACCTTCTGTTTCGTAATTTAGAGTTTTTTCAATGGAAAGTTTCTGCTTTAAACTTTCTTATATACCTTGAGAATCAGTAATTGACTATATCCCTTATTTAAATAGTTTGGAATAAAAGTTCACAAAAGTGTCTTTTTGTGTTGAGATTTTTTAAAATTCACAGTTGAAGTCTTCTCAGCTGCTGGAATTTTTTGGACCCCAACACTTTATCTCCAGTTACCTGTTTGCAAATGTTGTTGCACAAAGAAATGGCGAATATTCCATTATCAACAAACTCAAGCGTTATCTAATGAAAAGGAATTATGTAAATTCATGTTTCCACTTTCTTCTGGTTTATTAAAAGCTGCGTGAAAGTCCATCGTTTTAAAGAAATGTTTAGATCTGTCTTTGACCTCAGATTTGAGAAATATAACTATCTTTTACTGCCAAGTAATATACGAGCGACTGGTAAGGTTAATGGGTTTATAAAGAAAGTGAGTGACATAATCGTATTTTCTATAATGTAAAAGTTGTCAAGTAATGGTGTGCTGAGCCATTACCTGTGATCCTTCTGGAGGGGCTGCAAATGCGTGGTAGTTCAATAGGCACCAGATCTAGAGAAGTCACCTTTTTGTCAGCTTCATCAAATATCTTGTTGAAATTTTCCTCTGTTCGCAATACCCACAATTGCTCAACTGTCATTTCAAATGCTTCAATCATGCCAGATACTGTCGCTGATTTTGCTTGGAATGCACGATTTAGTTCCTCTAATGCAGCTGATCGATGCTGAGCCATCAACAATCCTAAAACTGTCATTTCTTTGTGAAATCTGTCCAGCAGACCTTGTGCTTTCACTGCTACATCTGATTTTTCATTTGCTAATTCAGACAAAGAATCAACAATGTCACTGTAGTTATCATTAGCACATGCAATTGCAGATAGACGGCACAACGAGCGTGTTGGACACAGTGAGCGGATATATTTAACTGGACCATTGTGGCTGTCTGACCATACAATATTTTGAAAGATTGTCTTGTATTTCCCTGACCTCTGAAGCAAGACACAAAGTTCATGTACCCATTGGATAGAATCTCGAACACATTCACAAGCTTCAACAGCATGCTTCATTGTTAAATTAGCCTTGTGTGCTCCGCAGTGAAAAAAACAAAGCTGACGGTTGCTTCTCTTTTATTTTTGCCTGGCATCCATTGTACGAACCAGTCATGTTGGCGGCTCCATCATAAGTTTGTGCTCTTAATCCTGACAGTGGTAAATTGAGTTTACTCTGTACATCAAGTAGAGTCGAGGATATTGTTTCACCAGTTGTATTGGAAACACTGTACAAACCTAGAAATATCTCATGGACGTCAAGGTTTTCATCTATGTATCGTACACATATTGCTTCCTGTTCGGCACCTGTGACATCTTGAGTGCCATCAACCATTAATGCAAAGATTTTACTTTGCTGCACTTTGTGTTCTATGTTCCTCAGTATTTGATGGCTGAACATCTCCATTATTTCATTCTGAGCCTGGGGTGATGTGAATGTGGTTTTCTTTGCCAAGTAGGCCGTCAGCTCAGGATTTCCTCTTCCAGGAGCTCCATTAACTGCAGGAAGTTACCCTCCGTATCAGTATGTCCACGTGATGCTAAACCTTGACGCAGAAAGAAACGTAAACTTCTGAATATTTTGGCTAGACTTTTTTTGCATTCTTCCTGCTGCTTCTTTTTCCATCATGTAGCTGGACAGTCACTGGAGTTACATCAAGTGAAGCTTCTGGAGATATAACGAATCTGTGCTGAGGGGAGGATTGGTGTTCGTTGAATTTCTGTTTTGCCTTCATCCAGTTGCAAAACCGGTGGATATGAAGGTATACTCGACTGGCCTCTCCAATTTCCTTGTAAAAAGGCCTCTATTTTCCGCCTTGGCACAATGAAAGCATATGACGTTTTGAGTCTGATTGTCTAAGTGCAGCGATGGGAACTCATCAAACCACTTGCCCTGGAAGTTGATATTTTGTAATTTTGCTTTCTGTCGTGGTGTTAGTTGTGCGTCTGGATGATATGGCTTTTCACACTGTATCTGTGGAGTGTCAGATTTTTCATCACTGCACAAACTTGTTTCACAACTATCTGGTGGTTCATGATGTGCAATAGTTGCACATGCATTTTCAGACTCGTCCTCTGATGAACATGGTATTTCCTCTGTATGGCAAGTTTCTATTCCTTTGCTTGAGGTTGTTGGATATATCTGCATCTGCACTGTCGCTTGTAGTACCAGTAACTGACTTGTAAAACTGTCTAATATCGGAACCTTTCAGACGCTTGCTTGTCATAATTGGAATCTGTTTCCCAGATGACTCAACAGGCTGAAATACAGCCTATATTTAAAAACTCTAACGTACAACAAACGAAGATAGAATAGAATGGAAGTAGGACTGAACTGTACAATGTATTTAAGTCGAACGCGCGAACCTTACAGTGACTACCGAGCCGACTGCCTGCCTGGGTATCGCTGGGACAATAATGTGTGCTAGTCACAATACAAGTAATTACAAGATTCACGAAAAATTCTTAATTAATCACAAATATATTATATTCCTGTTAAAGCTCATGAAAAGACAAGCACGTTGTGATATAATGTCTATAAGCACGTCTATTAAATAAAAACACCTAAACAAAAACTAACAATACAATTCGAGAAGAGGCTTTAGGCCGTTGAAATCGCTCCTTTTGTGTTCTAATTATACAAGAAAATACAATATTTTTACTATCTATGGTAAAAGAATATATTGTTCTTTTACCATAAAGCACCAGCACTATATTAGAGGGCGGTGATAATCTGAAATTTCATGGATTATTGAGGGCTACAAACACAGGTCTAATGAGCCCTGTTGTAAAATCGAGGCTCAGACTAAAGGGAGCGGAGGGTGTTGATGTAAGGCGCGTCTGGATCCGAGCGGCCGGAACCTGTCGTTAACTGTACACTAAACATACTCTATGGTCAGCGCTTTAAGCAGCTAAGGAGGGTAAGGCGTTCGACAATAAAACCGGCTAGACATGCATAAGAACAAATGGCGTAGGAAAACCGCTACAAGCTACAAATGGCCTGCCAGATCTAGATCACAGGAGAATACGCTTGAGAGTAATATTTTCGAATTTCATGCTCTGTTCAATCTGTTGTGATAAAAATTTACTTTATCTTACACTACGTACAAGACGTAGGTAGATTCTGTGATAGTACTTGCAAGCCTTGCATGTATACTTAGACTTAGTGACTGACACTAGAGAACTATCACCTGGATCGAAAAGTTTAGAAGTACGCCTATATTAAAGATGTACATTTCGACTACTGAAAAAGCCTACATCCAGGCCTAATTGTGTAATTCGAATGGTAAGAACACGAGAATCACAAGAACAAACACACAATTTGTAGGCCTATGATGCAATCAAACAATTCAACAGAGAAAACTATAGGGGGGATCATTATATGCACCATATAATGAAGGGGAGGATGTATATCCCATCCCCCCAGGATCTACGCCCCTGTCCATGGGACTTGTGTATCTCTATGAAATTTCGCAAACTCTCACCATACATTATAAGTATTTCCACTGACAGTTAATGATTCAATAAAGGAACATGAGCATTGAATCGAACATGTTGTCATCATTTATGCGATAGAAATGTTACATACAAAGCTAGTTTTATTTGCATGTAATACTATTCAGTAGCAAAACAAATTAATAATCACAAAATAAACAAACAAGTATTACGACTATAGGTTTGGAAGCGTGTGTTTAGGACACCAGTGAACATCGGTCAAGTTCCTTTCAGCTATCACCTGTCCAGCAGAGTCTAGAAAGAACAAGCAATGCATTCCCGATTCCTGGTCACACAGTTAAATGTCCCAAGTAAAAATTAAGGTCTGCCTCAAGGGCAGTTCAGGGTGTAAGGTCTTTCTTTCTCCTTTATATAGGTTAGCTAAAACTGGGGGAAAACGTTCTCGTGGTTAATGACGCTTCCATACATGGCACTGCTAGTAGCAGTTTTCACTTATTTGTACAGTAAAATAACCATGTTTTTTTAAGGAATCGTTCAATAACATTCTAATGTATTTCTGTATTTAATCATCTCTTCCACAAAATATTAAGAGTGTCAGTAAAACATTAACAAAAGCATACTTACTCTGAAGATCGCGAGAGCACTGAATCCATAGGACTTGTGTATGGGAGACAGTTCGCAACTTCTCAGGATACATTACAAGTATATCTGCTGACAGTTCTTAAAGTTATATTTATAAATTATATTAACAAAGATATAATCAAACCTTCAGAATTAGCAGTCGTGAAAGTTGGGTACTTGTTGCAAGGACAGAACTTAAAATTCTACTGTATGATAAACAAAGGTTTGTTGTATGCATTACATTTATTTTGATAATTGTCTGGATTTAGGATACCAAAGTGGGAATTTTTTATTGATTTTTGTTTAAAATTAGAACAAATTGATGACAAAGACCATTATAAAGTAATATATATTGACTCTTTTAAAGTTAGAACGAATTGATGACAAAGAGCGTTATAAAGACCATCTCTATTGTCTCTGAAGTTAAAACAATTTGACGAGAGTTGAGGGTTGTAACATCTCCATTATCTCTGTAAATCTTAATTGTAGTTAACGACACATCTTTAATCAGTAAACTTATGCTTCTAATCTTTACTTTGTTCTACAGATTTGTTTGATAATACTACTACCCTTACCCTTATTCTTCTGCGGTGATAAGCGAACGCGGACTTAAAAGAACGAGTTGGTGGTTTTTGATCTAATGCACTACACGTGAATAAGGGTGTGTTATTTTAAGTAAATATGACACCTAACAGAACATTTAAGTGTTACTTAATGGTTAATAATATTAGCTAATGTATCTAATTATATTGCTTTTAAAATACTTATTTATTAGTAAATTTTAGTTATAGATGTTGCTTCGCATTATTAACTTAATATAAGTATTTGGGACTAACCTGAATCTCCTAAGCTGGTCTAGCCTCGTGAGATTTTATTGGGATTAAGGCCGAAAATGATACTTTTTATAAAAAAGAACGTTAGACAAAGACATAAAATTGTCTATACTTATAAAAAGGTTTATTTGTTTTTTTAGATTCACTCTATGTAGGTAGCTTGCGTTGTTCTTAAGTTAATATTAATGTAATTTGTATATTGTATGTATCATTAATAACTGTTAGCTTCGGCTGTTATAATCGCAATAATAAATATTTTCACTTTTTGGGTGAAATTTTCTGAAAAGACACATTTATCTAAGCCTTCAAAGTGTTATTTTAGAATACCTTAAGATACACTAAGAACAACACAGTTCTGAAGAATGCGTTTTGAGTTACAGTGTCTCACTAAAATATTTTCATCTTTATTGAAAGTATGTCTAATTGGAAATCATTTTGAGTCTCGAGTTATTTTATTTACAGGACTGGTTTTGTAAAACTATATTATTCCTCAAAATGTACGAGTATAAATTGGATGTTCATAAAATGTCTCCAACTACATTCGAGGATCACAGTTTATGTTTTCAGTAAGGATGCCCCGTTTAGACTTTACTACTTGATAGGTTGTGGTAAGTATTTGAGAATAATACGAATCTTATTTTATTTATTTGTTGTACCTTGCTATGATGGGTTTAGTTTTAAGCCTTAGCTACTTGACATCTTTAATTAAGTGGTACTATATTAACTACTTAATTTAACTCTTGTTACATGGAGCTTAAACATGATACAACTATTGTTTAAGCAGTTTCAACATCATTATTATTACCGTTTTGTTTTCATCCATGTGTGTGTGTTTATCACCAATATTTCTCGAAAACAGTTGGGTAGATTTGTACGAAAGATAGTATACACTTGGACTATAACCCAACTTAATATTTAGAGGGCCGATGTCAAAGGTAACAGTGAGTTCACGAAAAAAAAATCATATTTGTTACCATGGAGACCGATTTTGTACACTATTTTTGTTTCATATCTTATACAAAAACGAACGGATTTGTTGAAATTTTTAATCATATGTGAAATGTTATTACCTATTGTTCGTTGATGTTCATAACGACAAACATTCAGACACATTTTCATATGTTTTAAGAACCAAATATGGTCAACGCCATTCAGGTACTGGCATTATTGTTTAATAAAATCAATATTGTTTTATTATTGACTGAGTTAAAGGTATTGCGTTGAGCAGGTTACAAAATCGTAATTTAGAATGCATTTGATTACTGATAAATTTAACGCCATCCTTTTGTTTCGCTTTAAAACATCCTGTTCTTATCAATCTGATTTAGAAACATTGTTGTATAGCAGTACTTGGTTGAGTGAGGCCTGTTTCTTGGAAAAATAACGTTATTGAAACAAACCCGTTTCTTTTATAAACAATACAAAACATGGAAACGTACCAACTTGTAGGGATTAATATAAAACAGTACACTGAATATTTGGGGTTTCGAGTTATTTTTATTCTCTTGGTAAATATGATAATGTTTTGTTTATAATAAGAAGCCTTGACTATACCATTTCTTTCCAACTTGAGAATAAAAGATTGTTTAGTCTCAGTTGTTAAGTTGGTTAAGAATAACGATAATGTTAGATAGATATAAAATAATGAAAGAATAGATATATGAAGTTCAGATAGTAAGACGATGAAGAATATAGGTCTGGGTGAGAAGTGGTCGGTAATACAATGAAGAATAGGAATTTGGGTGTGAAATAGTTAGCAACACGATAAAAAATAGAGATGTGGATGTTAAACAGTTAGAAAGTAGGTCAAGAAAAATGATGTTGGAGACAGATAGTTATAAAAATATGAATAATATATATATGAATTTCAAATAGTAACAAGATGAAGAATGGAGATCCGATTGGAAAGTGGTGGGTAATAGAAGAAAAAATATAGATTTGGGAGTCTAATAGATAGAAGGACAAGAATAGAGATTTGAGTGTCAAATCGTCAGCAAGACGATGAAAAATAGAGACCTGGATGTCAAGCGGTCGGTAAGATATTGTTAAATGGAGGTGTGAGGGATAAATATTTAGAAAAAAAAAGGTAAAGAATGGAGATTCGGATGTCAAATAATTTGCAAGACGATAAACAAGAGAGATGTGGGCGTGAAACAGTTAAAAGGAAGGTGAACAATAAAAATATGGAAGCGAGATAGTTTTAAAAATATGAAGAGTCGATTGATGAATATCAAGTAGCTAGACGAAGAATAGAAGAGGTCTGGGTGGGAAGTGGTGGATAATACAACTAAAAGTAGAGTTTTGGTTGTTAATTTAATAGAAGGACAAGAGTGGATATTCGGGTGTCAAATAGTAAGAAATGCGACGAAGAATAGAGATTTACATGTCTAATAGTTGAAACGTAGGTGAAGAATAACGATATAAAAGTCAGATAGTTCCAAAAATATGAAGAATAGATATATGAAGCTCAAATAGCAAGACGATGAAAAATACAGTACTGGGTAGCAAGTGGTCTTTAATACAAGGAATAGAAATTTGGGTGTTAAATAGAAAGAAGGACAAAAATAGAGATTTGGGTGTCAAATAGTTAGCAAGACGATGAAGAGCAGAGACCTAAATGTGAAAAGGTCGGTAAGATAATGCAAAATGGAGAACTGAGAAATAAATACTTAGAAATAAAGGTATGAATAAATATTCGGATGTCATATAATTAGCAAGGCAATGAAGAATAAAGATATGGATGTCAAAAAGTTAAAAAGTAGATGAACAATAAAGATGTGGAAGCCAGATGGTTATAAAAATATGAAAAATAGATATATGAATTTCAAATAGCAAGATGAAGAAGAATAGAAATGTAGGTGGAGGTTGTGGGTAATACATTGAAGAATAGAGATTTGGGTGATAGATAGATATAATGGGAAGAATAGATATTTGAGTATCAAATAGTTAGGAAGAGGATGTAAAATAGATACTTGGATGCCAAGACGTGGAAACATAATGCAAAATGGAGATCTGAGGAATAAATATTTAAAAAAAGGTAAGAATAGATATTTCTACATCCAATACTAAAAAAGACGACGAGGAATAAAGATACGGATGTGAAACAATTAAAAGTTATGTGAAAAATAAAGATCTGGATGCCAGATTTTTATAAAAATGTGAATGAGAGGTCTTTGAATTTCAAATAGTAAAACGAAGAAGAATAGAAGTATGAATAGGAAGTGGTGAATAATACACGAAGAATAGAGATTTGAGGGTTAGATATATAGAATGGCAAGAATAGATATTTGAATGTGAAATAGTTAGAAAGAGTTCAAGAATGGAGACTTGGATGTCAACGTTCAATAAGATAATGCAAAATGGAGATCTGAGGAATAAATACAAAGAAAAATGTATGAACACAACGAAGAATAAATATTTGGGTGTGAGATATATAGAATGGCAAAAATAGATATTTGAATGTTAAATAGTTAAAAACATTCAAGAATAGAGACCTGGATGTGAAGCATTGAGTAAGATAATGCAAAATGGAAATCTGAGGAATGAATACTTAGTAAAGAGTATCAATAAAGATTTGGATCTCAAACAATTAGCAAGGCAATGACGAATATAGATATGGATGTCAAACAGTTAAAATAAATGGAAAATAAAGATTTGGATGCCATGCCTTTGTAAAAATACGATGAAGAGCATATGAATTTCAAATAGCAAGACGAAGAAAGAATAGAGATGTGGGTGGGAAGTGGTTGGTAATAGAAAGAAGAATAGAGATTTGGGTGTGAAATAGTTAGGTAGAGGATAAGAAAAAGAGACCTGGATATCGTGCAGTCGATAAAATAATGCAAAATGAAGATATGAGGAATAAATGCTTAGACAGAAGGAAAGAATAGAGATTATGATGTTAAATACATAGCAAGACGATGAAGAATAGAGATCACACAGTTAAAAGGTCGTTGAATAATAAGGATATGAATGCCAGATTTTTATAAAATTATTTAGAATAGATATACGTTACAAAATTGAAAAACGAAGAAGAATAGAGATGTGGGTGGGAAGTAGTGGATAATAGAACGAACAATAGATATTTGTTTGTTAGATATGTAGAATGGCAAGAATTGAGATTTCAGTGTCAATTAGGAAGAGGATGAAAAATAGAGACCTTAATATCATGCAGTCAGTAAGATAATGCAAACCGGAGATCTGAGGAATAAATATTTAGAAAAAAGGAAAGAACAGATTTCTACATGCAATACTTATGAAGACGAGGAAGAATAGTATTATGGATGTGAAACAATTAGAAGTTATGTGAAAAATAAAGATCTGGGTGCCAGATTATAATAAAAATGTGAAGGATAAGTCGATGAATTTCAAATAGTGAAACGAAGAAGAATAGATGCGAAGTGATGAGTAATACAACGAAGAAGACAGTTTTGGGTGTTGGATATACAGAATGGCAGGAATAGATATTTGAATGTTCACGAATGAAGACTTTGATATCAACGTTCGATTAGATAATGCAAAACAAAATGAGCAATAAATGCTCAGAAATAAAAATGTAAGAATAGAGATTATGATATCAGATACATAGCAAGACGAAGAAGAATAGAGACATGGATGTCTAACAGTGAAGAAATATGATTTGGATGCGACGTTTTTGTAAAATTATGACATGTACAATTCAAAGAGGAAGACGAAGAAAAATAGACATTAGGTTGTGAATTAGATAACCCAAAAATGGATATCCGAGAAATAAAATGCTTAGAAAAACGCTGTAATAATTGTATTAAAGTGTGTGAAGGAAAGTTTTTCGAATTTTAAAGCGAAGTTTGTAATAGGTTGTTTGAGAAGGGATAGAAATACAGACCGATACACGTTTGGTTATGTATGTACATTACGGGTATCGAAACTGAATTACAGTAACTGTAGATGCATCTTTCCTTTATTAAAATGAAGACTACGTGGTGCTGTTGAATGAAGTTTCATTAACCAAGGAAAACTTCCGAAACACCAGTTCTTAAAAAACGATAAAGAATTGTACAATTTTAATTTATACACATGATACAAAAGTTACAAATGAGCGAATGACACCACAATATTTTATTAAAAAGAGTTCGTAGTTCTAGTTAATGACCTTCCGTTGGATCGACCGTGGTAGCGCCTTCGCCAGCCTCCCGACGCCGACGTTCTACACCTTCCGTTGGAGAAACCGTGGTAGCGCCTTCGCCAGCCCCCCGACGCCGACGTTCTACACCTTGCGTTGGAGAGACCGTGGTAGCGCCTTCGCCAGCCCCCCGACGCCGACGTTCTACACCTTCCGTTGGAGAGACCGTGGTTGCGCTTTCGCCAGCCTCCCGACGCCGACGTTCTACACCTTCCGTTGGAGAGACCGTGGTTGCGCTTTCGCCAGCCTCCCGACGCCGACGTTCTACACCTTCCGTTGGAAAGACCGTGGTTGCGCCTTCGCCAGCCTCCCGACGCCGACGTTCTACACCTTCCGTTGGAGAGACCGTGGTTGAGCCTTCGCCAGCCTCCCGACGCCGACGTTCTACACCTTCCGTTGGAGAGACCGTGGTTGCGCCTTCGCCAGCCTCCCGACGCCGACGTTCTACACCTTCCGTTGGAGAGACCGTGGTAGCGCCTTCGCCAGCCTCCCGACGCCGACGTTCTACACCTTCCGTTGGAGAGACCGTGGTAGCGCCTTCGCCAGCCTCCCGACGCCGACGTTCTACACCTTCCGTTGGAGAGACAGTGGTAGCGCCTTCGCCAGCCTCCCGACGCCGACGTTCTAAATCACCAGTCATTTGGTTATCGTCGGTAACGAATAACGTGGATGTAGATGGGTCTGTAGAGTAAAAATGCAATGACGTGAAGTTAAAATATAAAAACAAAATTGCTAATAAAATCTTACACTCCATCGTTTCGACACTCTAAAATACGTATAGAATAACTAAAACTATAAACATCTCCTTCTTCTCATCTGCTGTTATTTATACAACTCGTCTTTGATGAATTCTGAGGGCTCTGAAATAGCGCATGCTCATAAATATGCCGTAGAGAGAACAGACCGTATGCATTGTATGATAAAGGGAGGTAATGTTGATTGCTGGCCTCTTTCTCTATACATAGGTTCCTTACTATGTGCATATTGGGAATATTCTCTAAACAGTATTATAATTATCGTTGATTGCGCTATGTACGGATGGCACGGACACTAGTTTTAAAGTAATACAAAACTCATCCAGATTTTCTGATCCACATGTCATGAAAAGGTACCTATAGTGTCTTACCTACCGTAATCGCTTTTTTATAAGAAAGATACACTTTCTATTAACTTATAGAACGAAATCCTATAAATGAGCTTTGACCATTATGTTTATTATAATACTATGTTAAAGTCTGGAATTTATAAAATACATTTTACAACCAACTAACCCTCGTATATTATCTTACAAAAATAGTAAACAAACATATACAAGGAAAAACCAAATCATAGCTCAGTCGTTAAGTAGAGCTGGCTACTGAACTTAAAAAGAAAAAGGATTGAAACTGACAAACCATAGGGACCCAGATTTTGTATTCATAAAATATTGTAAATTATTCATAAAAGAAATATTTTAAGGTTGCCTGATTTAAAACTATAATGATTCTAATGAAACTCCGAGATAGCTATACACAAAGTAGATGAGTTCCTAATATCAGTCATCCCTTAAATAATGTCTGATTTGAGATTCAGTAAAGGAGAAACGATTTCAAACGCTTTTAATATTATTTAATTAATAATGTATGTTCCACTATTATTAATTACTCCCTGCCAACGATTCACAAGCTTCTGAACGCAACTTCCATAAAATTGTTGGGGTTTGGAGGAAAAGAATGTAGAGAGGGTAGTTTTGAGATGTTCATGTGTTTGAAGCTCTTTTCCATCAAGATTATTCTGCAAACTTCAGAAGAGATGATAATCAGATGAAGCAAATTCAGGAGAATATGGAGAATGATGGAAGTTTTAACCAGTCTATCTCTTCAATTTTTTGCAGATGTAATCCTCGTTGTATGGGGCCGTGCATAATCCTGGTGTAACACGACACCTTTACGATTGACCAAAACAGGCTTCTTATCTTTCAGTGTAACATTTAAGCGCACTAACTGTTTTGACAATAGAAGTCTGAAGTAATCCTTACATTGAGTGGCACCAACTCAAAGTAGATCACACCAACGATATCTCACCAAATGCTTAACAAGACTTTCCTAGCGTCTAAGTCCATTTTGGGCTGTGCTTTAGCCAGTTTACCTGCACTGATCCATTATCTGCGGCACTTAAAAACTGTTATAAAATATCCATTTTTCATTCATATCCAGTCACTAACATGTCCAAAAACGGTGAGTTACGTTCACGAGAAGACAGATAAGTACAAATGTCCACTCTTGTTCTAAGGTTGGCTTCTGTCAAATCATCGGGAACCTACGTTTCAAGAGTTGACACTTTTCCAAGCTGTTGCAGATGACGGTGAACTGTTGAATTGGTCGAATTATGCTTCTGTGCTAATTCTCCAACTGTAACAGCACAATCTTCATCAAGTGCACCAGGAAAAAGACGGGAAATAAACTCAACAGGACGACCTGAACGTGGCGCATCACTTAAGCTGTAGACACATCCATCTTCATAAGAGTTTATTTTATTAATGATCTGAAAAGTGGAGCTGGTTTAGGTTCTTTCATTTGTCTGGACAGGTGTATACACGTCTTAGTATATATTGTAGTCATTACAACCTTCTAAAAAGAAAGAATTGGTGATTCCCTTCTGTATTAAATTTTGGGACATTACTAATGGGTTAACCTGATATAAATGAATTATTTTTCTTCTGAAGTGTTCTGTATTCGGTGAAGTGGCATGTCCTTTTATATATATGTCTGGTTCGGTTTCATTTTACAAGTTTATTAACTAGTTCTACCTAGCTTTTGTGTTTAGTGATTTTTCGTATTTCTTAGGTTAGATACTAATTGCATTATTTTGTATGTTAGGTATTTTAAACATAACTTACAGGACATAAAATGCAAGCTCACATTATTTAGAGCTGTATTTTTTGTTCTAGAAAAAAATAATACCGGTCTTAAGTTTTCTAAGTCCAAAAATTTACTTACCTAACCGAGAGACAATTACACATTGGACAAATTCGTGTAACCCAGGGGTTTGGTGAGTCAATGTTAGGTGTTTGGCGAAGGTCAAAACACACACACTGTGTGTGTGTCCATTTCGTTCATGCCCACTTGGCCATCACTGGCTGCGGCTGATCACGTCACATCACTTAATATCTGTGCTGCAGGGAACTTCGTGCGCATAGTAGTCGATTTGTGACTGTAGTAATCGTGCGTCATTTTTTTATTTTTCTCCTAATCTTTCAATCCCTTCATACTAACTATGTCGAGCAAACACAGAAAGTGGTCGGACGAATACGTACAATATGGATTCACGTGTATAACGGAACATGATGGGAGTCAGCGTCCTCAATGCATGATTTGCAATGCCAAATTGAGCAATTCTAGTCTAGCACCTAGACTAAAAAAACTAATAGAACGCTCCCTAAATCTCCATGGAAATGGAAAATACAAGAATACAACGTTTGCTGAATTCAAGGTAAAGAGAGCCAGGTTCGATGAAAAGGCTACTTTGCCTGTTCTCGGCTTTGTATCCGTCGACAAACCGATCCTCACAGCATCGTACGAAGTTGCGTACTTGATCGCAAAGCAGGACAAACCACACAACATTGGTAGAGCACTCGTAAAACCATTTGCGTTGAAGATGGCGAATATCATACCGGGAAAAGCTGCTGAAAATACGTTATTCCAAATTTCTCTTTCAGATGACACCATCAGCAGCAGAATAGATGACATGAGCGATGACATCTTGGCTCAAGTAGTTGCAAATCTGATTTCAAGCCCAGCAAAATTCAGCCTTTAACTCGACCAGACCACTGACGTGTCCAATCTAAGCCAGCTCGTTGTATTCGTGCGCTATGTGAAGAACGAAGAGATAAGATTTTTTTTTGTAAGCTTCCTCTTATAACAACAACTAAGACAGTCGACGTGAAGAAACTTGTGAATGACTTCTTCAGAGACAACGATCTTTCGTAGGATATGGTTTCTGAAGTTTGTTTGGACGGAGCTCCAGTCTCTGGGACGAAACTCTGGTTTTGGTGCACTAGTGAAAGGCTTTTCAAAAAAGCTACCGTTATAGAAACGACAAACATAGAATGATAACTTTGCAACCTTTCCCCTGCTGGACGACTGTGTGAGTAAGATCGAAGATGTGTCTGAAATCGGAGACATTTCTGTACTCGGGGAACTGAAGCAAGCAATTGTCATGCACGTAGATGAGTTCGCAAAGTTTCTCGACGAATACTTCCCCACCAGAGAGTCATATCCAGCAAGGGTGAGACAGCCGTTCACGTTTAGTGTTGCGACAGCAGATGTCAATGATGAATACCTCGACGAAATCATTGAACTTCAGCAGAGCTAAGAGGTTCAACAGAAACTTTTTAGAACCACAACGCTTTCAACGTTCTGGTGTCACCAAATCGTAGCGTACCCTCTTATTGCTAAGAAAGCCCTTGAGGTAATCATACCGTTTGTTACAACATATCTTTGCGAGCAATTCTTTTCGAGCTTGATAGACATAAAATCGAAGAAAAGGGACATTTTTTGTTCCGATAATGATATAAGAGTGGCACTTGCCAAGGTGAAGCCGCGCATTTCTGAACTTGTCTCTGAAAGGCAACAGCAAAAGTCACGTTGATTTGCAGTAAATATTCATTGAGTTATGTTTTTGTTTTTGTGTGAAATTCATGTTTTGTTGGTTTTGTTCTTTGAACACAGTGATATTATGTGCAACTGATGCATGGCTCATTTTGTGCTGTAGTAAAATATCTACTTATGTTTTGTCTTTGAAAAAATCATATTTTATTTTTCCAATTACGAAGTGTTCAGTGAAACTTCCGGGGTTCAGTACCTCTAACAGGGTTAAGAACCACTGCACTAAAGTAAGTAGACATTTATCTCTGAGGTTAAGGAAACGTTCGAATCAGGAAATATTGTAGACCTTCAATTGTACCCTCCTAGTACTTAACCATTGACCGTCAACAATACTGAATTTACGTGTCTCAGAAGTAGTTTAGAAGATGTAATTTAATTAGGAGCAATGAAATGGTATATTGTTTTAACAGTTTGTGTGTAGATATGGAAAATGTTAAATGCATAGTTTGTGAAGAAAATCTCATGTCAAATAATGAGCATATTTCATGTATGGGTTTGTGTAAAGGCTATTATATCAATGTCATCTTAAAACGTGCAGGAAGAAACAACTGAAAAGAGATACAAACTAAATCAACTAGAAAAGTCGTGGAAGAAATCATGAGAGTATGGATACTGACAGCATTAATAATCATTTTATGGAATTCGTTATGAAAAATTTATAAAAATATAAATAAACTCACGTCTTACATATCGTAAATGTAAATTTATCATACCAATACTTTATTATTACAGCTACTTTAGAAGCTGTCGATACCCAATTAGATATGCATTAACGTTCCTAGAAAAAAAAAGAGAGGGAGTAACTTCTGTATTTGTTTAATTTAAATTAAATGTTTTTGGATCCAAAACTAATATGCCAGTTTTAAACACCAAGTAGTTTGTAAACACTCTTCAACATACGGTGTAGCTTCACTTGTTTCCTGGTACTTTAGTTTCGTTGAATTGCAGAATCAAAAATGAAAACATTTTCACATTTACAGCGTGTAACTATATTAAAAAATTTTTACGAACTTTAAAAGGGTATGCAGCCCAGCTTTAGAAAAACTTTTTTATTTTATGAATCTGTCGATTTATTTCTTTTCAGGATGTTAAAATTGATAATTACGTTTATCTGCAATTACAAAGGAAGATTAATGTACATCACAAACATTTGCTCCTTTTAATGTCAGTTCATGAGTGTCTGTTTGGTTAATTTTTTTATCATTATTTTGTATTGGTTAAACGACAAAGTTTGGTTAGATTCAGTAATGTTTAGAACAGTGATGGGATTCAAATATTTTAACAAGCAATTATGTGTCGCGTTACACACCACAATTTTGTGTGATTGAATATAACAACAAAAATATCTTACTCAAATAATTTATTCAGCATGCTTTAAATATTTCCAAATTACAACTTGATTATCATTAAATTATTTATTCCTTCCACGCTTGAACCCGTTGTCATCAGCTGTGTGTATTTTCATAGCCAAATTTGAACTGGAAAATTGGGATTCTGTGAAACCAGTGGGAGGCCAATCAAATCAATTGTCATCAAGTTTGCCACATTTTCAACTGTAAGGCGACTTTTTTCATCTGAATATATAATATTTATTATTGAAAACCCTTTTTCTGCTTCTGCGGAACTAAGAATACCACTATTGATAATATTTTTAGCCTTTTGTACAGTTCTTGAAATCTCATCATTGTGGTGATTTCGAAGGACATTTTTCACATAGTCACAAAAATCATTAATGATGATTTCTTGATGAGAGAACTTACTGAATTCATACATCAGTACACCAAAAATCTGGTTCAAGTATTTTTACCAGTTCATGAATTTTATTGTCATTTTCTTGTGGATTATTTGTTAATTTTAAGCGATCACAAACCATAATATTTCTCATCGCCATTTGAGTTTAATGATATAATAGATGGTATCGCCAGAGATACCGAGTGTATTTTTAACGTGTGTGTGTGTTGTTGCATGGACAGCCACACTAGGTTTATCGTGTGTACAAACCCATGATTATAGGTTTCTAGTGCCTTATACTTATTTTTGTTCCAATGTGAATCATGTAGATTCAAATAATAAATATTCATGTCGCTGGGGTTACAATTCCAATGGTGATCTTCAAGCTACCCAACTCTTTAATGAAATGTATTAGTGGCAGATGTATAGGAGACAGTAAACTACATTTCCAATGATTAACAGTATGATGACAGATTCCACACCAACCAGCATTCATCACAGTCAGATGAATTTAAAAGCTGTAAACTTAAGCGACATGCAAAGAACTTGACTATTTGTACAATTAAAAACAGATGACTACTCAAAAAGAGAGTTATTTGTGAGTGGACACAAAGAGAAGAAATTCCTTCAGGTTTCAAAAAACCTCCAGTGGTTTATTGAAGGCGTAAATTTAATAAAGACTCGATAGAGCTATTTTATAAAAAGTTTTGCACCAAATATTTATAATTTTGTGAAACAGGTTTCGTGTAATTTTTATAAACATATTCATTGGAATTAAACCATTTGTATAAAATGTAATAGTGTTATATTCTACTATATTTTCCTACTTCATTTATAAAATTATTTCTAGAATTTTTGAAATTTGTTTCAAAACTCTATAATACATATAGGTAATGAAAGTATCAAGGAGTTTTGAACAATATTAATCTTGACTTTATCACTTTTGCGCAAAATTATTTTTTCAAACTTTTTAAATCGAAACGTGTAAATTCTTTAGATCTTGAGTTTTGAAGAGTGAAACTCATTGTTTGGTATTATTTATGTTGAATTTCTCAACCCTAATTTTTACTTTTAAATTGTATTTTAAAACTTGGGTAATAACTGGAATTTATAAGTTCAACCTGGTAAAACTGATGCCTCAGAACCTTTATGTAGCAATTTATTTTATTGGACATTTGGTGAAATTATTATTACCCTGTTTTATATTTGGGAGGGGCCGGCATAGCCAGGAAGATAAGACACTCGACTCGCCCTTTCAGCCGTGGGGGCGTTATAATGTGAAGGTCAATCCCACTGTTCGTTGTTAAAAGAGTAGCTTAAGAGTTGGTGGTGGGTGGTGATGACTACTTGCTTTCCCTCTACTCTTACACTGCCAAATTAGAGATGGCTAAAAAAAACCCTCGAGTAGCTTTGCGCGAAATTCCAAACAAACCAAAATCTTCTGGGGTGATTGGGGAGAGGGCCTTTGTGAAAGAACATTTTTAGTTATAGTATGATTGCACCTTATTAAATAATCAAATTTTGACTTTTTGTTACATATTTGCATCCTTGATTGATCATGTTTGGACTGTATTAAGTGTTTTGTTACTTTCATATATCTTTTTCAATCAAAGTTACTATTTTGTAACGTTTTACTTTATATTTGCTATAAAAATTCTTCATTTCGTTACACACTTCTACTCTATACCTAAAACGTTAACCTTCTGTTTCGTAATTTGGAGTTTTTTCAATGGAAAATGGAAAGTTTCTTCTTTAAACTTTCTTATATACTTTGAGAATCAGTAATTGACTACTTCCCTTATTTGAATAGTTTGGAATAAAAGTTTCTATAATTGTATGTATCGTTCTGGAACAAACAGTCACACCTTTCGAAAGAAAAAACAACAAAAAACACTATGTCTTTTTCTGTTGAGATTTTTAAAATTCACAGTTGAAGTCTACTCAGCTGCTGGGAGTTTTTGGACCCCAACACTTAATCTTCAGTTACCTGTTTGCAAATGTTGTTGCACAAAGGAATGGCGAATATTCCATTATCAACAAACTCAAGCGTTATCTAATGAAAAGGAATTATGTAAATTCATGTTTCCACTTTCTCCTGGTTTATTTAAAGCTGTGTGAAAGTCCATCGTTTTAAAGAAATGTTTAGATCTGTCTTTGACCTCAGATTTGAGAAATATAACTATCTTTTTACTGCCAAGTAATATAGGAGCGACTGGTAAGGTTAATGGGTTTATAAAGAAAGTGACTGACATAATCGTATTTTCTATAATGTAAAAGTTGTCAAGTAATGGTGTGCTGAGCCATTACCTGTGATCCTTCTGGGGGGGGCTGCAAATGCGTGGTAGTTCAATAGGCACCAGATCTAGAGAAGTTACCTTTTTCTCAGCTTCATCAAATATCTTGTTGAAATTTTCCTCTGTTCGCAATACCCGCAATTGCTCAACTGTCATTGCAAATGCTTCAGTCATGCCAGATACTGTCGCTGATTTTGCTTGGAATGCAAGATTTAGTTCCTCTAATGCAGCTGATGGATGCTGAGCCATCAACAATCCTAAAACTGTCTTTTCTTTGTCAAATCTGTCCAGCGGACCTTGTGCTTTTACTGCTACATCTGATTTTTCATTTGCTAATTCAGACAAAGAATCAACAATGTCACTGTAGTGATCATTAGCACATGCAATTGCAGATAGACGGCACAACGAGCGTGTTGGACACAGTGAGCGGATATATTTAACTGGACCATTGTGGCTGTCTGACCATACAATATTTTCAAAGATTGTCTTGTATTTCCCTGACCTCTGAAGCAAGACACAAAGTTCATGTACCCATTGGATAGAATCTCGAACACATTCACAAGCTTCAACAGCATGCTTCATTGTTAAACTAGCCTTGTGTGCTCCGCAGTGAAAAAACAAAGCTGACGGTTGCTTCTCTTTTATTTTTGCCTGGCATCCACTGTACGAACCACTCATGTTGGCGGCTCCATCATAAGTTTGTGCTCTTAATCCTGACAGTGGTAAATTGAGTTTACTCTGTACATCAAGTAGAGTCGAGGATATTGTTTCACCAGTTGTATTGGAAACACTGTACAAACCTAGAAATATCTCATGGACGTCAAGGTTTTCATCTACGTATCGTACACATATTGCTTCCTGTTCGGCACCTGTGACATCTTGAGTGCCATCAACCATTAATGCAAAGATTTTACTTTGCTGCACTTTGTGTTCTATGTTCCTCAGTATTTGATGGCTGAACATCTCCATTATTTCATTCTGAGCCTGGGGTGATGTGAATGTGGTTTTCTTTGCCAAGTAGGCCGTCAGCTCAGGATTTTCTCTTCCAGAAGCTTCATTAACTGCAGGAAGTTACCCTCCGTATCAGTATGTCCACGTGATGCTAAACCTTGACGCAGAAAGAAACGTAAACTTCTGAATATTTTGGCTAGACTTTTTTTTGCATTCTTCCTGCTGCTTCTTTTTCCATCATGTAGCTGGACAGTCACTGGAGTTACATCAAGTGAAGCTTCTGGAGATATAACGAATCTGTGCTGAGGGGAGGATTGGTGTTCGTTGAATTTCTGTTTTGCCTTCATCCAGTTGCAAAAACCGGTGGATATGAAGGTATACTCGACTGGCCTCTCCAATTTCCTTGTAAAAAGGCCTCTATTTTCCGCCTTGGCACAATGAAAGCATATGACGTTTTGAGTCTGATTGTCTAAGTGCAGCGATGGGAACTCATCAAACCACTTGCCCTGGAAGTTGATATTTTGTAATTTTGCTTTCTGTCGTGGTGTTAGTTGTGCGTCTGGATGATATGGCTTTTCACACTGTATCTGTGGAGTGTCAGATTTTTCATCACTGCACAAACTTGTTTCACAACTATCTGGTGGTTCATGATGTGCAATAGTTGCACATGCATTTTCAGACTCGTCCTCTGATGAACATGGTATTTCCTCTGTATGGCAAGTTTCTATTCCTTTGCTTGAGGTTGTTGAATTATCTGCATCTGCACTGTCGCTTGTAGTACCAGTAACTGACTTGTAAAACTGTCTAATATCGGAACCTTTCAGACGCTTGCTTGTCATAATTGGAATCTGTTTCCCAGATGACTCAACAGGCTGAAATACAGCCTATATTTAAAACCTCTAACGTACAACAAACGAAGATAGAATAGAATGGAAGTAGGACTGAACTGTACAATGTATTTAAGTCGAACGCGCGAACCTTACAGTGACTACCGAGCCGACTGCCTGCCTGGGTATCGCTGGGACAATATTGTGTGCTAGTCACAATACAAGTAATTACAAGATTCACGAAAATTTCTTAATTAATCACAAATATATTATATTCCTGTTAAAGCTCATGAAAAGACAAGCACGTTGTGATATAATGTCTATAAGCACGTCTATTAAATAAAAACACCTAAACAAAAACTAACAATACAATTCGAGAAGAGGCTTTAGGCCGTTGAAATCGCTCCTTTTGTGTTCTAATTATACAAGAAAATACAATATTTTTACTATCTATGGTAAAAGAATATATTGTTCTTTTACCATAAAGCACCAGCACTATATTAGAGGGCGGTGATAATCTGAAATTTCATGGATTATTGAGGGCTACAAACACAGGTCTAATGAGCCCTGTTGTAAAATCGAGGCTCAGACTAAAGGGAGCGGAGGGTGTTGATGTAAGGCGCGTCTGGATCCGAGCGGCCCGAACCTGTCGTTAACTGTACACTAAACATACTCTATGGTCAGCGCCTTCAGCAGCTAAGGAGAGTAAGGCGTTCGACAATAAAACCGGCTAGACATGCATAAGAACAAATGGCGTAGGAAAACCGCTACAAGCTACACATGGCCTGCCAGATCTAGATCACTGGAGAATACGCTTGAGAGTAATATTTTCGAATTTCATGCTCTGTTCAATCTGTTGTGATAAAATTTACTTTATCTTACACTACGTACAAGACGTAGGTAGATTCTGTGATAGTACTTTGCAAGCCTTGTATGTATACACCTTCGAAAAGCATGTGTAATTCGGTTGGTAAGAACACGAGAATCACAAGAACAAACACACAATTTGTTATTGGTGGATCATTATATGCACCATGCCACCACCTAAAATGAAGGGGAGGATGTATACCCCATCCCCAGGATCTACGCCCCTGTCCATGGGACTTGTGTATCTCTATGAAATTTCGCAAACTCTCACCATACATTATAAGTATTTCCACTGACAGTTAATGATTCAATAAAGGATCATGAGCATTGAATCGAACATGTTGTCATCATTTATGCGATAAAAATGTTACATACAAAGCTAGTTTTATTTGCATGTAATACTATTCAGTAGCAAAACAAATTAATAATCACAAAATAAACAAACAAGTATTACGACTATAGGTTTGGAAGCGTGTGTTTAGGACACCAGTGAACATCGGTCAAGTTCCTTTCAGCTATCACCTGTCCAGTAGAGTCTAGAAAGAACAAGCAATGCATTCCCGATTCCTGGTCACACAGTTAAATGTCCCAAATAAAATTAAGGTCTGCCCCAAGTGCAGTTCAGGGTGTAAGGTCTTTCTTTCTCCTTTATATAGGTTAGCTAAAACTGGGGAAAACGTTCTCGTGGTTAATGACGCTTCCATACATGGCACTGCTAGTAGCAGTTTTCACATATTTGTACAGTAAAATAACCATGTTTTTTTAAGGAATCGTTCAATAACATTCTTATGTATTTCTGTATTTAATCATCTCTTCCACAAAATATTAAGAGTGTCAGTAAAACATTAACAAAAGCATACTTACTCTGAAGATCCCGAGAGCACTGAATCCATAGGACTTGTGTATGGGAGACAGTTCGCAACTTCTCAGGATACATTACAAGTATATCTGCTGACAGTTCTCAAAGCTATATTTATAAATTACATTAACAAAGATATAATCAAACCTTCAGAATTAGCAGTCGTGAAAGTTGGGTGCTTGTTGCAAGGACAGAACTTAAAATTCTACTGTATGATAAACAAAGGTTTGTTGTATGCATTACAGTTATTTTGATAATTGTCTGGATTTAGGATACCAAAGTGGGAATTTTTTTATTGGTTTTGTTTAAAAGTTAGAACAAATTGATGACAAAGAGCGTTATAAATACCATCTTTATTGTCTCTGAAGTTAAAACAATTTGACGAGAGTTGAGGGTTGTAACATCTCCATTATCTCTCTAAATTCTAATTGTAGTTAACGACACATCTTTAATCAGTAAACTTATGCTTCTAATCTTTACTTTGTTCTACAGATTTGTTTGATAATACTACTACCCTTACCCTTATTCTTCTGCGGTGATAAGCGAACGCAGAATAAGTAGAATCAGTTTGTGGTTTTTGATCTACTGCACTACACGTGAATAAGGGTGTGTTATTTTATAGTAAATATGACACCTAACAGAACATTTAAGTGTTACTTAATGGTCATGTGGGCCATGTAAATTCAAATATTACAAAACGGCAATGATGGCCATAAACATACAAATATTACGTAACGGTAATTCTGGTCATATAAGTTATGTACTGTATTTGAAGTTTTTAGGAACTACGTTCCTGGAGTTTAGGATTATATGAGTTTTATTAATATATTTTAAACGTGTAGTAAAAGTTTGGTGAAACGGAGAGCGCCTGGAGACAACAGCTAGTACGTTTCGTGTTCCATAGATAACGTGTCCACTTTTGTCTCTGTACTGATAGTCTAGTTAATAATATTAGCTAATGTATCTAATTATATTGCTTTTAAAATACTTATTTATTAGTAAATTTTAGTTATAGATTTTGTTTCGCATTATCAACTTAATATAAGTATTTGGGACTAACCTAAATCTCCTAAGCTGGTCTAGCCTCGTGAGATGTTTTTGGGATTAAGGCCGAAAATGATACTTTTTATAAAAAAGAACGTTAGACAAAGACATAAAATTGTCTATACTTATAAAAAGGTTTATTTGTTTTTTTAGATTCACTCTAAGTAGGTAGCTTGCTTTGATCTTAAGTTAATATTAATGTAATTTCTATATTGTATGTATCATTAATAACTGTTAGCTTCGGCTGTTATAATCGCAATAATTAATATTTTCACTTTTGGGTGAAATTTTCTGAAAAGACACATTTATCTAAGCCTTCAAAGTGTTATTTTAGAATACCTATAGATACACAAAGAACAACACAGTTCTGAAGGATGCGTTTTCATTTCCATTGTCATACTAAAATATTTTCATCTTTATTGAAAGTATGTCTAATCAGTTAGGATTTTTAGTCTCGAGTTATTTTATTTACAGGACTGGTTATGTAAAACTATATTATTCCTCAAAATGTACGAGTATAAATTGAATGTTCATAAAATGTCTCCAACTACATTCCAGTCACAGTCTCTGTTTTCAGTAAGGATGCCCTGTTCAAACGTTACTACTTGACTGGTTGTGGTAAGTATTTGAGAATAATACGAATCTTATTTTATTTATTTGTTGTACCTTGCTATGATGGGTTTAGTTTTAAGCCTTAGCTACTTGACATCTTTAATTAACTGGTACTATATTAACTACTTAATTTAACTCTTGTTACATGGAGCTTAAACATCATACAACTATTGTTTAAGCAGTTTCAACATCATTATTATTACCGTTTTGTTTTCATTCATGTGTGTGTGTGTGTTTATCACCAATATTTCTCGAAAACAGTTGGGTAGATTTGAACGAAAGTTAGTATACACTTGGACTATAACCCAACTTAGAAGTGATTAATATTTGGAGGGCCGATGTCAAAGGTAACAGCGAGTTCACGAAAAAAAATCATATTTGTTACCATGGAGACCGATTTTGTACACTATTTCTGTTTTATATCTTATACAAAAAACGAACGGATTTGTTGAAACCTTGTAATCATATGTGGAATGTTATAACCTATTGTCCGTTGATGTTCATAACGACAAACATTCAGAAACTATTTCATATGTTTTAAGGACCAAATATGGTCAACGACATTTAGGTACTGGTATTATTGTTTTAAAAAATCAATATTGTTTTATTATTACTGAGTTAAAGGTATTGCGTTGAGCAGGTTACAAAATCGTAATTTAGAATGCACTTGATATACTGATAAATTTAACGCCATCCTTTTGTTTCGCTTTAAAACATCCTGTACTTATCAATCTGATTTAGAAACATTGTTGTAGAGCAGCACTTGGTTGAGTGAGGCCTGTTTCTTGGAAAAATAACGTTATTTAAACAAACCTGTTTCTTTTATAAACAATACAAAACATGGAAACGTACCAACTTGTCGGAATTAATATAAAACAGTACACTGAATATTTGGTTTGCGAGTTATTTTTATTCTCTTGGTAAACATGATAATAATAAGCCTTGACTATACCATTTCTTTCCAACTTGAGAATAAAAGATTGTTTAGTCTCAGTTGTTAAGTTGGTTAAGAATAACGATATGGATGTTAGATATAAAATAATGAAAAAATAGATATATGGAGTTCAGATTGCACGACGATGAAGAATATAGATCTGGGTGAGATGTGGTCGGTTATACAATGACGAATAGGAATTTGGGTGTGAAATAGTTAGCAAAACGATTAAAAATAGAGATGTGGATGTCAAGCAGTCGGTAAGATAATGCATAATGGAGATGTGAGGGATAAGTAGTTAGAAAATAGGTGAAGAATAAATATTTGGATGTCAAATAGTTAGCAAGACGATAAAGAATAGAGATGTGGATGTTAAACAGTTAGAACGTAGGTGAAGAAAAATGATGTTGGAACCAGATAGTTATAAAAATATGAATAATATATATATGAATTTCAAATAGTAACAAGATGAAGAAATGGAGATCCGATTGGAAAGTGGTGGGTAATAGAAAAATAAATAATATAGATTTGGGAGTCTAATAGATAGAAGGACAAGAATAGAGATTTGAGTGTCAAATAGTTAGCAAGACGATGGAAAATAGTGACCTGGATGTCAAGCGGTCGGTAAGATATTGCTAAAGGTGCAAGGGTTAAATATTTAGAAAAAAAGGTAAATAATGGAGAATCGGATGTCAAATAATTTGCAAGACGATAAACAAGAGAGATATGGGCGTCATACAGTTAAAAGATATGTGAACAATAAAATATGGAAGCGAGATAGTTATAAAAATATGAAGAGTCGATTGATGAATTTCAAGTAGCTAGACGAAGAAGAGAAGAGATCTGGGTGGGAAGTGGTGGATAATACAACCAACAGTAGAGTTTTGGGTGTTAATTTCATAGAAGGACAAGAGTGGATATTCAGGTGTCAAATAGTAAGAAATGCGACGAAGAATAGAGATTTACATGTCAAATAGTTAAAACGTAGGTGAAGAATAACGATATAAAAGTCAGATAGTTACAAAAATATGAAGAATAGATATATGAAGTTCAAATAGCAAGACGATGAAAAATACAGTACTGGGTAGCAAGTGTTCTTTAATACAAGGAATAGAAATTTGGGTGTTAA
This sequence comes from Tachypleus tridentatus, assembly GCF_004210375.1. NCBI lineage: Eukaryota > Metazoa > Arthropoda > Merostomata > Xiphosura > Limulidae > Tachypleus > Tachypleus tridentatus. Next base: position 148,831,865 of record NC_134833.1, read on the forward strand.
ATAGAAAGAAGGACAAAAATAGAGATTTGGGTGTCAAATAGTTAGCAAAACTATGAAGAACAGAGACCTGGATGTGAAAAGGTCGGCAAGATAATGCAAAATGGAGATCTGAGGAATAAATATTAAAAAAAAAAAACACGTAAGAATAGATATTTCTACATCCAATACTAAGGAAGACGACGAAGAATTGAGATATGGATGTGAAAGAATTAAAATTATGTGAAAAATAAAGATCTGGATGCCAGATTATAATAAAATGTGAAGGAGAGGTATTTGAATTTCAAATAGTAAAACGAAAGAAGAATAGAGTATGGATGGGAAGTGGTGAATAATACAACGAAGAATAGAGATTTGAGTGTTAGATATATAGAATGAGAAGAATAGAGAGTTGAGTATCAAATGGTGAGTAAGAGGATGAAATATAGAGACTTGGATGTCAAGTGGTGGGAAGATAATGCAAAATGTAGATCGGAGAAATAAATGCTTTGAAAAAATGTAAGAATAGAGATTATGATGTTAGGTGCATAGCAAGACGATGAAGAATAGAGATGTGTGTGGGAAGTAGTGGATAATAGAACGAACAATAGGTATTGGTGTGTTAGATATATAGAATAGCAAGATTTGATATTTCAGTGTCAAATAATTAGGAAGAGGATGAAAAATAGAGAACTTGATGTCGCGCAGTCAGTAAAATAATGCAAACTGGAGATCTGAGGAATAAATATTTAGAAAAAAAAGAAAGAAAGAGATTTCTACATACAAATACTTATGAAGACGAGAAAGTATAGTAATATGTGATTTGAAACAATTAGAAGTTATGTGAAAAATAAAGATCTGGATGCCAGATTATAATAAAAATGTGAAAGGACAGGTCTATGAATTACAAATAGTATAACGAAGAATAAAGTAGATGATTTTTGGGTGTTGGATATACATAATGGCAAGAATAGATATTTGAATGTTGAAGAATGAAGACTGATATCAACGCTTGGTTAGATAATGCAAAACGGAATGAGGAATAAATGCTCTCAGAAAAAATGTAAGATTAGAAATTATGATATCAGACACATAGCAAGACGAAAATAAACAGAAACATGGGTGTCTAACAGTTAAAAATATGATTTGGGTGCGATGTTTTTGTAAAATTATGACATGTACAATTCAAAGAGCAAGACGAAGAAAAATAGACATTAGGTTGTGAATTAGATAACACAAAAATGGATATCTGAGGAATAAAATGCTTAGAAAAACGCTCTAATAATTGTATTAAAGTGCGTGAAGGAAAGTTTATCGGTTTTAAAGCGAAGTTTGTAATAGGTTTTTTTGAGAAGGAATAGAAATACAGACCGATACACAATTGGTTACGTATGTACATTTCGGGTATCAACACTGAATTACAGTAGCTGTAGATACAGCTTTCCTTTATTACAATGAAGACTTTACGTGGTGCTGTTGAATGAGGTTTCATTAACCAAGGAAAAACTTCCGAAACACCAGTTCTTTAAGAACGATAAAGAATTGTACAATTTTAATTTATACACATGATACAAAAGTTACAAATGAGCTAATGACACCACAATATTTTATTAAAAAGAGTTCATAGTTCTACTTAATGACCTTCCGTTGGAGAGACCGTGGTAGCGCCTTCGCCAGCATCACGACGCCGACGTTCTACACCTTCCGTTGGAGAGACCGTGGGAGCGCCTTCGCCAGCATCACGACGCCGACGTTCTACACCTTCCGTTGGAGAGTCCGTGGGAGCGCCTTCGCCAGCATCACGACGCCGACGTTCTACACCTTCCGTTGGAGAGACCGTGGTAGCGCCTTCGCCAGCATCACGACGCCGACGTTCTACACCTTCCGTTGGAGAGACCGTGGTAGCGCCTTCGCCAGCATCACGACGCCGACGTTCTACACCTTCCGTTGGAGAGACCGTGGTAGCGCCTTCGCCAGCATCACGACGCCGACGTTCTACACCTTCCGTTGGAGAGACCGTGGTAGCGCCTTCGCCAGCATCACGACGCCGACGTTCTACACCTTCCGTTGGAGAGACCGTGGTAGCGCCTTCGCCAGCATCACGACGCCGACGTTCTACACCTTCCGTTGGAGAGACCGTGTAGCGCCTTCGCCAGCATCACGACGCCGACGTTTACACCTTCCGTTGGAGAGACCGTGGTAGCGCCTTCGCCAGCATCACGACGCCGACGTTCTACACCTTCCGTTGGAGAGACCGTGGTAGCGCCATCGCCAGCATCACGACGCCGACGTTCTACACCTTCCGTTGGAGAGACCGTGGTTGCGCCTTCGCCAGCCTCCCGTCGCCTACGTTCTACACCTTCCGTTGGAGAGACCGTGGTAGCGCCTTCGCCAGCCTCCCGACGCCGACGTTCTACACCTTCCGTTGGAGAGACAGTGGTAGCGCCTTCGCCAGCATCACGACGCCGACGTTCTAAATCACCAGTCATTTGATTATCGACCGTAACGAACACCGTGGATGTAGAGTAATCTGTAGGATAAAAATGCAACGATGTGAAGTTAAAATACAAAATCAAAATTGCTAATACAAGCTTACACTCCATCGTTTCAACACTCTAAAATACGTATAAAATAACTAAAACTATAAACATCTTCTTCTTCTTCTCATCTGCTGTTTGATTATACAACTCGTCTTTGATGAATTCTGAGAGCTCTGAAATTGGTGCATGCTCATAAATATGCCGAAGAGGAATCAGACCGTATGCATTGTATGATAAAGGGAGGTAATGTTGATTGCTGGCCTCTTTCCCTATACATAGGTTCCTTACTATGTGCAAAAGCAAGAGAAAGCAAAAGAAAACAATTGGCAAAACTTTTGTAAAAACTTAGAAAAAACCAAGAACAATCCAAAAGAATTCTGGAGAAAATTCAAGAGTATTTCTTCAGACAAAACACAAATCACATGCTACAACATATCACACACAACAATAAAATCGCAAGGACGGACGTAGAAAAGTTGACTTATTAGCTGACTACTACAAATCCTCATTTAGCGACCCAAACTCAGTAGATTTTGACACACAACACCAACACCATGTCAACAACTTCATAAATACAAACCAAGCCTCATTCTCACCACGATTCCCTGGCGAGACACTAGAAGCATACTCAAGTTAATCAATAGAAAAATAACCATAACCGAACTAAAAATTAATATCAAAAACTTGAAGAACACTTCCCCCGGACATGACCAAATACCAAATATTATTCTCAAAAAAAGTTCCACTCTTCTGTTATAACACCTCACAAATATCATAAACATTTCACTAGCGACCGGATACTACCCTGACAAGTGGAAAAAAACAACATAACAACGATCCCTAAGAAACAAACTAATAGAACAAATCCAGATAATTTCCGCCCCATCAGTCTGTTAAGCAGCCTTGGCAAACTGATGGAAGATATCTCTAACCGTCTCCTTCATTTTTGCGAATCGAATAACATCCTTCCAGAATCTCAAAATGCCTCCAGAAAAAATAGGCAAACAACAAATCACCTCACACGACTCACCGAATCAATCTACAAAGCTTTCAACAACAATCTAGTAACCATCGGGGTATTCCTAGATGTCAAAAAAGCAATCGACAGCGTATGGCACAATGCCATCAAATACAAACTAAATCACCTGCAAATAAATTCCACGATAGTTAAATGGATTTTAAATTTCTTAACCAATAGAACAGCACAAGTAAAAGTCAATAAAACTATATCCAAATCATTTACTATAACTGCAGGAGTGCCCCAAGGATCAGTCCTCTCTCCACTTCTATACATAATTTTCGTCAGTGACATACCTTTTCCAAATCTAACATGCACACACAATTCACAATACGCAGACGACATCGCTATCTGGAGCATCTTCAGAAACCCAGTGATGGCCTTGTCTCGCGTACAAGAATCACTAAATAACGTCTCAACATGGAGCAACAAGTTGAGAGTCGTGTTAAATCCAACGAAAACACAAGCAATCACCTTCTATAAGAAATTAAAGAAGCAAAGAAAAAATCTAGAAAAAATAAAACTATCACTCGGAAACACAACCATTAACATGAGCAAAAACATCACATTCCTTGGCATCACTTTCGACACAAAACTAACATGGAAAAAACATATAAACAATATACACTCATCAATCAGAAAAAGGATTTCACATCTAATGACTATAACCGGTAAACAATCGAAATGCTCACCAAACACAATTATACAAATATACAAGGCTTACATCCGTCCACTAATAAAGTACGGATGTCAAGTAACATATAATATGTCAAACAACACACTCAAAAATCCAAGTTCAACAGAACAGAATATTAAAATCTGCATTCAGCCTACCATCATTCACGCCAACAAATTATATACATCAAATTAACAATTTACCAACAATAAGAGATAGAATAACAGAAATATCCTTAAATATTATCTAAAAGCAGAAAAAATAGAAACAAACTAACGGCATCACTACACAAATTATCCAGTGCACCAACAAAATACATTTCACCTTACAACATATTTCAAGAATCACAAATTACTCAACAAAGAAATAAATAAACCCATGTCATTAACATATATTCCTTTTTTTTTTTCAGATACCGGGCACACGACAGGCAAATCTTTCGGCGCCTGTCCTGTGAAAGTGGGTTTTCTCAGGGCACTCCCGTTTCCCCACAGCAAAAAACTTGGGCATTGGATTTATAGATCCCAGGACACTTTATTGCCAGACTCTGAATCGCGCCGTTTGATTTGATTTGAATTCTATTCATAAATTGTATTCATGTTCACATTTGCTTGACTTCTTCCTTTCGGGACAGGTCTCGGCCTTTCTTTCCGGTGCTGCCTTTGCCTCCACCCAAGACAACATTTAGAGACATCCTCCACCCAAAGAGTTAAAAATAATAATAATAATGGTAAAAAACAAAAAACCACTTATTTCTAATAACAATTCACGAAAGGGGACGAAGAGGAACCACAACGTTCCTGAACACACCAGTTGGAGAGAACTCTTCTGATTTCTCTCTCTCTAAACTAAACCATGCTACGTTAGTTTGCGTTTGCTGGCCTCTTTCCTATACATTGGTTCCTTACTATGGGCATATTGGGAATATTCTCTAAACAGTTATTATAATTATCGTTGATTCCGCTATGTACGGATGGCACGGACACTAGTTTTAAAGTAATACAAAAACTCATCTAGATTTTCTGATCCACATGTCATGAAAGATACACATAGTGTCTTACCTACAGTAATCGCTCTTTTATAAGAAAGATACACTTTTCTTATCTTATAGAGCGAAATCGTATACATGAGCTTTGACCATTATGTTTATTATAATACTATGTTAAAGTCTGGAATCTATAAAATACATTTTACAACCAACTAACCTCTCGTATATTATCTTACAATAGTAATAAACAAACATATCACAAGGAAAAAACCAAATCATAGCTCAGTCGACAAGTAGAGCTGGCTACTGAACTTAATAAGAAAAACAAAAGGATTGAAACTGACAAAACATAGGGACCCAGATTCTGTATTCATAAAATATTGTAAATTATTCATAAAGATATATTTTAAGGTTGCCTGATTGAAAACTATAACGATTCTAATGAAATTCCGAGATAGCTATACACAAAGTAAGTGAGTTCCTATTATCAGTTATCCCTTAAATAATGTCTGATTTGAGATTCAGTAAAGGAGAAAGGATTTCAAACACTTTTTTATTTAATTAATAATGTATGTTCCATTATTATTAATACTCCCTACCAACGATTCACAAGCTTCTGAACGTAACTTCCATAAAATTGTTGGTTTTGGAGGGAAAAGAATGTAGAAGATGGTAGTTTTGAGATGTTCATGTTTTCCAAGCTCTTTTCCTATCAAGATAGTTCTGCAAACTTCAGAAAGAGATGATAATCAGATGAAGCAAATTCTGGAGAATAAGGAGAATGATGGAAGTTTTAACCAGTTTAGCTCTTCAATTTTTGCAGATGTAATCCCTTGTTTGTATGGGGCCGTGCATTATCCTGGTGTAACACAGCACCCTAACAGTTGGATCAGGCTTTACCGCTTCTGATGCAACATTCAAGCGCACTAACTGTTTTGACAATAGAGATGTGAAGTAATCCTTACATTGGTGGCACTAACTCAAAGTAGATCACACAAGCGATATCCACCAAAACGCTTAACAAGACTTTCCTATGGTCTAAAGTCCATTTTGGGCTGTGCTTTAGCCAGTTTACCTGCACTGATCCATTATCTGTGGCACAAAACTGTTATAAAATATCCATTTATTCATCTCCAGTCACTAACATGTCCAAAACGGTGAGTTACGTTCACGAGACAGGATAAGTGCAAATGTCCACTCTTGTTCTAAGGTTGGCTTCTGTCA
>NC_134833.1:148838786-148911576 GCF_004210375.1 Tachypleus tridentatus
AACGCCGACGTTCTACACCTTCCGTTGAGAGACCGGTAGCGCCTTCGCCAGCCTCCCGCGGACGCCGACGTTCCCTACACCTTCCGTTGAGAGACCGTGGTAGCGCCTTCGCCAGCCTCCCGACGCCGACGTTCTACACCTTCCGTTGAGAGACCGTGGTAGCGCCTCGCCAGCCTCCCGACGCCGACGCTCCTACACCTTCCGTTGGAGAGACAGTGCGGTAGCGCCTTCGCCAGCTTCCCCGACGCCGACGTTCAAATCACCAGTCATTTGGTTATCGTCGGTAACGAATACCGTGGAGGTAGATGGGTCTGTAGAGTAAAATGCAATGACGTGAAGTTAAAATATAAAACAAAATTGCTAATAAAATCTTACACCCATCGTTTCGACACTCTAAAATACGTATAGAATAACTAAACTATAAACATCTCCTTCTTCTCATCTGCTGTTATTTATACAACTCGTCTTTGATGAATTCTGAGGGCTCTGAAATTGCGCATGCTCATAAATATGCCGTAGAGAGAACAGACCGTATGCATTGTATGATAAAGGGAGGTAATGTTGATTGTCCTCTTTCCATACATAGGTTCCTTACTATGCATATTGGGAATATTCTCTAAACAGTATTATAATTATCGTTGATTGCGCTATGTACGGATGGCACGGACACTAGTTTTAAAGTAATACAAAACTCATCTAGATTTTCTGATCCACATGTCATGAAAAGGTACCTATAGTCTTACCTACCGTAATCGCTTTTTATAAGAAAGATACACTTTCTATTAACTTATAGAACGAAATCCATACATGAGCTTTGACCATTATGTTTATTATAATACTATGTTAAAGTCTGGAATCTATAAAATACATTTTACAACCAACTAACCCTCGTATATTATCTTACAAAAATAGTAAACAAACATATACAAGGAAAACCAAATCATAGCTCAGTCGATAAGTAGAGCTGGCTACTGAACTTAAAAAAGAAAAAAGGATTGAAACTGACAAACCATAGGGACCCAGATTTTGTATTCATAAAATATTGTAAATTATTCATAAAAGAAATATTTTAAGGTTGCCTGATTTAAAACTATAATGATTCTAATGAAATTCCGAGATAGCTATACACAAAGTAGATGAGTTCCTAATATCAGTCATCCCTTAAATAATGTCTGATTTGAGATTCAGTAAAGGAGAAACGATTTCAAACGCTTTTAATTATTTAATTAATAATGTATGTTCCATTATTATTAATTACTCCCGCCAACGATTCACAAGCTTCTGAACGCAACTTCCATAAAATTGTTGGGGTTTGGAGAAAAGAATGTAGAGAGGGTAGTTTTGAGATGTTCATGTGTTCCAAGCTCTTTTCCATCAAGATTATTCTGCAAACTTCAGAAGAGATGATAATCAGATGAAGAATTCTGGAGAATATGGAGAATGATGGAAGTTTTAACCAGTCTATCTCTTCAATTTTTGCAGATGTAATCCTCGTTGTATGGGGCCGCATATCCTGGTGTAACACAACACCTTTACGATTGACCAGGCTTCTTATCTTTCAGTGTAACATTTAAGCGCACTAACTGTTTTGACAATAGAAGTCTGAAGTAATCCTTACATTGAGTGGCACCAACTCAAAGTAGATCACACCAACGATATCTCACCAAATGCTTAACAAGACTTTCCTAGGGTCTAAGTCCATTTTGGCTGTGCTTTAGCCAGTTTACCTGCACTGATCCATTATCTGCGGCACTTAAAAACTGTTATATCCATTTTTCATTCATCTCCAGTCACTAACATGTCCAAAAACGGTGAGTTACGTTCACGAGAAGACAGATAAGTACAAATGTCCACTCTTGTTCTAAGGTTGGCTTCTGTCAAATCATCGGGAACCTACGTTTCAAGAGTTGACACCTTTCCAAGCTGTTGCAGATGACGGTGAACTGTTGAATTGGTCGAATTATGCTTCTGTGCTAATTCTCCAACTGTAACAGCACAATCTTCATCAAGTGCACCAGAAAGACAGGAAATAAACTCAACAGGACGACCTGAACGTGGCGCATCACTTAAGCTGTAGACACATCCATCTTCATAAGAGTTTATTTTATTAATGATCTAAGTGGAGCTGGTTTAGTTTCTTTCATTTGTCTGGACAGGTGTATACACGTCTTAGTATATATTGTAGTCATTAACCTTCTAAAAAAGAAAGAAATGGTGATTCCTTCTGTATTAAATTTTGGGACATTACTAATGGGTTAACCTGATATAAATGAATTATTTTCTTCTGAAGTGTTCTGTATTCGGTGAAGTGGCATGTCCTTTTATATCTCTGTCTGGTTTCATTTTTTTACAAGTTTATTAACTAGTTCTACCTAGCTTTTGTGTTTAGTGATTTTTCGTATTTAGGTTAGATACTAATTGCATTATTTTGTATGTTAGGTTTAAACATAATTTACAGGACATAAATGCAAGCTCACATTATTTAGAGCTGTATTTTTTGTTCTAGAAAAATATAATACCGGTCTTGTTTTCTAAGTCCAAAATTTACTTACCTAACCGAGAGACAATTACACATTGGACAAATTCGTGTAACCCAGGGGTTTGGTGAGTCAATGTTAGGTGTTTATGAATAAAACACACACACTGTGTGTGTGTCCATTTCGTTCATGCCCACTTGGCCATCATTGGCTGCGGCTGATCACGTCACATCACTTAATATTCTGCTGCAGGGAACTTCGTGCGCTTAGTAGTCGATTTGTGACTGTAGTAATCGTGCGTCATTTTTTTATTTTCTCCTAATCTTCAATCCCTTCATACTAACTATGTCGAGCAAACACAGAAAGTGGTCGGACGAATACGTACACATATGGATTCACGTGTATAACGGAACATGATGGAGTCAGCGTCCTCAATGCATGATTTGCAATGCCAAGTTGAGCAATTCTAGTCTAGCACCAGACAAAAAAACTAAGAGAACACTCCCTAAAGCTCCATGGAGATGGAAAATAAGAATACAACGTTTGCTGAATTCAAGGTAAAGAGAGCCAGGTTCGATGAAAAGGCTACTTTGCCTGTTCTCGGCTTGTATCCATCGACAAACCGATCCTCACAGCATCGTACGAAGTTGCGTACTTGATCGCAAAGCAGGACAAACCACACACCATTGGTAGAGCACTCGTAAAACCATTTGCGTTGAAGATGGCGAATATCATACCGGGAAAAGCTGCTGAAAATACGTTATTCCAAATTTTCTTTCAGATGACACCATCAGCAGCAGAATAGATGACATGAGCGATGACATCTTGGCTCAAGTAGTTGCAAATCTGATTTCAAGCCCAGCAAAATTCAGCCTTTAACTCGACCAGACCACTGACGTGTCCAATCTAAGCCAGCTCGTTGTATTCGTGCGCTATGTGAAGAACGAAGATAAGATTTTGTAAGCTTCCTCTTATAACAACAACTAAGACAGTCGACGTGAAGAAAACTTAGGATGACTTCTTCAGAGACAACGATCTTTCGTAGGATATGGTTTGCAGTTTGTTTGACGGAGCTCCAGTCATGCTGGGACGAAACTCTGGTTTTGTGCACTAGTGAAAGGCTTTTTTTCAAAAAAGCTACCGTTATAGAAACGACAAACATAGAATGATAACTTTGCAACCTTTCCCCGCTGGACGACTGTGTGAGTAAGATCGAAGATGTGTCTGAAATCGGAGACATTTCTGTACTCTGGGAACTGAAGCAAGCAATTGTCATGCACGTAGATGAGTTCGCAAAGTCTCGACGAATACTTCCCCACCAGAGAGTCATATCCAGCAAGGGTGAGACAGCCGTTCACGTTTAGTGTTGCGACAGCAGATGTCAATGATGAATACCTCGACGAAATCATTGAACTTCAGCAGAGCTAAGAGGTTCAACAGAAACTTTTAGAACAACAACGCTTTCAACGTTCTGGTGTCAAATCGTAGCGTACCTCTTATTGCTAAGAAAGCCCTTGAGATAATCATACCGTTTGTTACAACATATCTTTGAGTTTTTCGAGCTTGATAGACATAAAATCGAAGAAAAGGGATATTTTGTTCCGATAATGATATAAGAGTGGCACTTGCCAAGGTGAAGCCGCGCATTTCTGAACTTGTCTCTGAAAGGCAACAGCAAAAGTCACGTTGATTTGCAGTAAATATTCATTGAGTTATGTTTTGTTTTGTGTGAAATTCATGTTTTGTTGGTTTTGTTCTTTGAACACAGTGATATTATGTGCAACTGATGCATGGCTCATTTTGTGCTAGTAAAATATCTACTTATGTTTTGAATTTGAAAAAATCATATTTTATTTCCAATTACGAAGGGTTCAGTGAAATCCCGTTCAGTACTCTAACAAGGTTAAGAACCACTTAAAAGTAAGTAGACATTTATCTCTGAGGTTTAGGAAACGTTCGAATCAGAAATATTATAGACCTTCAATTGTAACCTCCTAGTACTTAACCATTGACCGTCAACAATACTGAATTTACGTGTCTCAGAAGTAGTTTAGAAGATGTAATTAATTAGGAACAATGAAATGGTTTATTGTTTTAACAGTTTGTGTGTGGATATGGAAAATGTTAAATGCATAGTTTGTGAAGAAAATCTCATGTCAAATAATGAGCATATTTCATGTATGGGTTTGTGTAAAGGCTGTTATATCAATGTCATCTTAAAACGTGCAGGAAGAAACAACTGAAAAGAGATACAAACCAAATCAACTAGAAAAGTTGTGGAAGAAATCATGAGAGTATGGATACTGACAGCATTTAATAATCATTTTATGGAATTCGTTATGAAAAATTTATAAAAATATAAATAAACTCACGTCTTACATATCGTAAATGTAAATTTATCATACCAATACTTTATTATTACAGCTACTTTAGGGCTGTCGATACCCAATTAGATATGCATTAACGTTCCTAAAAAAAAAGAGAGAGAGTAACTTCAGTATTTGTTTATTTTAAATTAAATGTTTTGGATCCAAAACTAATATGCCAGTTTTAAACACCAAGTAGTTTGTAAACACTCTTCAACATACGGTGTAGCTTCAGTTGTTTCCTGGTACTTTAGTTTTGTTGAATTGCAGAATCAAAATGAAAACATTTTCACATTTACAGCGTGTAACTATATTAAAAAAATTTTACGAACTTTAAGAGGGTATGCAGCCCAGCTTTCGAAAACTTTTTTATTTTATGAATCTGTCGATTTATTTCTTTCCAGGATGTTAAAATTGATAATTACGTTTATCTGCAATTACAAAGGAAGCTTCATGTACATCTCAAACATTTACTCCTTTTAATGTCAGTTCATGAGTGTCTGTTTGGTTAAATTTTTTTTATCATTATTTTGTATTGGTTAAACGACGCAGTTTGGTTAGATTCAGTAATGTTTAGAACAGTGATGGGATTCAAATATTTTAACAACCAATTATATGTCGCGTTACACACCACAATTTTGTGTGATTGAAAATAACAACAAGAATATCTTACTCAAATAATTTATTCAGCATGCTTTAAATATTTCCAAATTACAACTTGATTATCATTAAATTCTTTATTCCTTCCACGCTTGAACCCGTTGTCATCAGCTGTGTGTATTTTCATAGCCAAATTTGAACTGGAAAATTGGGATTCTGTGAAACCAGTGGGAGGCCAATCAAATCAATTGTCATGAGGTTTGCCACATTTTCAACTGTAGGGCGATTTCTTTCATCTGAATATATAATATTTATTATTGAAAACCCTTTTTCTGCTTCTGCGGAACTAAGAATACCACTATTGATAATATTTTTAGCCTTTTGTACAGTTCTTGAAATCTCATCATTATGGTGATTTCGAAGGACATTTTTCACATAGTCACAAAAAAATCATTAATGATGATTTCTTGATGAGAGAACTTACTGAATTCATACAATTTGTCATCAGCGTATTTCCAAGGCAGCAACTTTATCAGTACTCAAAATCTGGTTCAAGTATGTTTACCAGTTCATGAATTTTATTGTCATTTTCTTGTGCATTATTTGTTAATTTTAAGCGATCACAATTCATAATATTTCACATCGCCATTTGAGTTTGATGATATAATAGATGGTATCACCAGAGATACCGAGTGTATTTTCAACGTGTGTGTGTGTTGTTGCATGGACAGCCACACTAGGTTTTTCGTGTGTACAAACCCATGATTATAGGTTTCTAGTGCCTTATACTTATTTTTGTTCCAATGTGAATCATGTAGATTCAGATAATAAATATTCATGTTGCTGGGGTTACAATTCCAATGGTGATCTGCAAGCTACCCAACTCTTTAATGAAATGTATTAGTGGCAGATGTACATGTTGATGTATAGGAGACAGTAAACTACATTTCCAATGATTAACAGTATGATGACAGATTCGACACCAACCAGCATTCATCACAGTCAGATGAATTTAAAAGCTGTAAACTTAAGCGACATGCTAAGAACTTGACTATTTGTACTATTAAAAACAGATGACTACTCAAAAAGAGAGTTATTTGTGAGTGGAGACAAAGAGAAGAAATTCTTCCAGGTTTCATAAAACCTCCAGTGGTTTATTAAAGGCGTAAATTTAATAAAGACTCGATAGAGCTATTTTATAAAAAATTTTGCACCAAATATTTATAATTTTATGAAACAGGTTTCGTGTAGTTTTATAAAAAAATTCATTGGAATTAAACCATTTGTATAAAATGTAATAGTGTTATATTCTACAATATTTTCCTACTTCATTTATAAAATTATTTCTAGAATTTTCGAAATTTGTTTCAAAACTCTATAATACATATATAGGTAATAGAGTATCAAGGAGTTTTGAACAATATTAATCTTGACTTTATCACTTTTGCGCAAAATTATTTTTCAAACTTTTTAAATCGAAACGTGTAAATTCTTTAGATCTTGAGTTTTGAAGTGAAACTCATTGTTTGGTATTATTTCTGTTGAATTTCTCAACGCTGATTTTTACTTTTAAATTGTATTTTAAAACGTGGGTAATAACTGGAATTTATAAGTTCAACCTGGTAAAACTGATGCCGCAGAACCTTTATGTAGCAATTTATTTTATTGGACATTTGGTGAAATTATTATTACCCTGTTTTCTATTTGGGAGGGGCCGGCATAGCAGGAAGATAAGGCACTCGACTCGCCCTTTCAGCCGTGGGGCGTTATAATGTGAAGGTCAATCCCACTGTTCGTTGTTAAAAGAGTAGCCCAAGAGTTGGTGGTGGGTGGTGATGACTACTTGCTTTCCCTCTACTCTTACACTGCCAAATTAGAGATGGCTAAAAACCCTCAGTAGCTTTGCGCGAAATTCCAAACAAACCAAAATCTTCTGGGGTGATTGGGAGAGGGCCTTTGTGAAAGTAACATTTTTAGTTATAGTATGATTGCATCTTATTAAATAATCAAATTTTGACTTTTGTTACATGTTTGCATCCTTGATTGATCACATTTGGACTGTATTAAGTGTTTTGTTACCTTCATATATCTTTTATCAATCAAAGTTACTATTTTGTAACGTTTTACTTTATATTTGCTATCAAAATTCTTCATTTCGTTACACACTTCTACTCTATACCTAAAACGTTAACCTTCTGTTTCGTAATTTGGGTTTTTCAATGGAAAATGGATTTCTTCTTTTAAACTTTCTTATATACTTTGAGAATCAGTAATTGACTATTTCCTTATTTGAATAGTTTGGAATAAAAGTTTCTATAATTGTATGTATCGTTCTGGAACAAACAGTCACACCTTTCGAAAGAAAAAAAACAACAAAAACACTATGTCTTTTCTGTTGAGATTTTAAAATTCACAGTTGAAGTCTACTCAGCTGCTGGGAGTTTTTGGACCCCAACACTTAATCTTCAGTTACCTGTTTGCAAATGTTGTTGCACAAAGGAATGGCGAATATTCCATTATCAACAAACTCAAGCGTTATCTAATGAAAAGGAATTATGTAAATTCATGTTTCCACTTTCTCCTGGTTTATTTAAAGCTGTGTGAAAGTCCATCGTTTTAAAGAAATGTTTAGATCTGTCTTTGACCTCAGATTTGAGAAATATAACTATCTTTTACTGCCAAGTAATATACGAGCGACTGGTAAGGTTAATGGGTTTATAAAGAAAGTGACTGACATAATCGTATTTTCTATAATGTAAAAGTTGTCAAGTAATGGTGTGCTGAGCCATTACCTGTGATCCTTCTGGGGGGGCTGCAAATGCGTGGTAGTTCAATAGGCACCAGATCTAGAGAAGTTACCTTTTTCTCAGCTTCATCAAATATCTTGTTGAAATTTTCCTCTGTTCGCAATACCCGCAATTGCTCAACTGTCATTGGAAATGCTTCAATCATGCCAGATACTGTCGCTGATTTTGCTTGGAATGCACGATTTAGTTCCTCTAATGCAGCTGATGGATGCTGAGCCATCAACAATCCTAAAACTGTCTTTTCTTTGTCAAATCTGTCCAGCAGACCTTGTGCTTTTACTGCTACATCTGATTTTCATTTGCTAATTCAGACAAAGAATCAACAATGTCACTGTAGTGATCATTAGCACATGCAATTGCAGATAGACGGCACAACCAGCGTGTTGGACACAGTGAGCGGATGTATTTAACTGGACCATTGTGGCTGTCTGACCATACAATATTTTCAAAGATTGTCTTGTATTTCCCTGACCTCTGAAGCAAGACACAAAGTTCATGTACCTATTGAATAGAATCTCGAACACATTCACAAGCTTCAACTGCATGCTTCATTGTTAAAACTACCTTGTGTTACGCAGTGAAAAAACAAAGCTGACGGTTGCTTCTCTTTTATTTTGCCTGGCATCCACTGTACGAACCACTCATGTTGGCGGCTCCATCATAAGTTTGTGCTCTTAATCCTGACAGTGGTAAATTGAGTCTAGTCAGTACATCAAGTATTGTCGAGGATATTGTTTTACCAGTTGTATTGGAAACACTAGAAACCTATATCATGGACGTCAAGGTTTTCATCTACGTATCGTACACCTATTGCTTCCTGTTCGGCACCTGTGACATCTTGAGTGCCATCAACCATTAATGCAAAGATTTTACTTTGCTGCACTTTGTGTTCTATGTTCCTCAGTATTTGATGGCTGAACATCTCCATTATTTCATTCTGAGCCTGGGGTGATGTGAATGTGGTTTTCTTTGACAAGTAGGCCGTCAGCTCAGGATTTTCTCTTCCAGGAGCTTCATTAACTGCAGGAAGTTACCCTCCGTATCAGTATGTCCACGTGATGCTAAACCTTGACGCAGAAAGAAACGTAAACTTCTGAATATTTTGGCTAGACTTTTTTTGCATTCTTCCTGCTGCTTCTTTTTCCATCATGTAGCTGGACAGTCACTGGAGTTACATCAAGTGAAGCTTCTGGAGATATAACGAATCTGTGCTGAGGGAGGATTGGTGTTCGTTGAATTTCTGTTTTGCCTTCATCCAGTTGCAAAAACCGGTGGATATGAAGGTATACTCGACTGGCCTCTCCAATTTCCTTGTAAAAAGGCCTCTATTTTCCGCCTTGGCACAATGAAAGCATATGACGTTTTGAGTCTGATTGTCTAAGTGCAGCGATGGGAACTCATCAAACCACTTGCCCTGGAAGTTGATATTTTGTAATTTTGCTTTCTGTCGTGGTGTTAGTTGTGCGTCTGGATGATATGGCTTTTCACACTGTATCTGTGGAGTGTCAGATTTTTCATTACTGCACAAACTTGTTTCACAACTATCTGGTGGTTCATGATGTGCAATAGTTGCACATGCATTTTCAGACTCGTCCTCTGATGAACATGGTATTTCCTCTGTATGGCAAGTTTCTATTCCTTTGCTTGAGGTTGTTGGATTATCTGCATCTGCACTGTCGCTTGTAGTACCAGTAACTGACTTGTAAAACTGTCTAATATCGGAACCTTTCAGACGCTTGCTTGTCATAATTGGAATCTGTTTCCCAGATGACTCAACAGGCTAAAATACAGCCTTTATTTAAAAACTCTAACGTACAACAAACGAAGATAGAATAGAATGGAAGTAGGACTGAACTGTACAATGTATTTAAGTCGAACGCGCGAACCTTACAGTGACTACCGAGCCGACTGCCTGCCTGGGTATCGCTGGGACAATATTGTGTGCTAGTCACAATACAAGTAATTACAAGATTCACGAAAAATTCTTAATTAATCACAAATATATTATATTCCTGTTAAAGCTCATGAAAAGACAAGCACGTTGTGATATAATGTCTATAAGCACGTCTATTAAATAAAAACACCTAAACAAAAACTAACAATACAATTCGAGAAGAGGCTTTAGGCCGTTGAAATCGCTCCTTTTGTGTTCTAATTATGCAAGAAAATACAATATTTTTACTATCTATGGTAAAAGAATATATTGTTCTTTTACCATAAAGCACCAGCACTATATTAGAGGGCGGTGATAATCTGAAATTTCATGGATTATTGAGGGCTACAAACACAGGTCTAATGAGCCCTGTTGTAAAATCGAGGCTCAGACTAAAGGGAGCGGAGGGTGTTGATGTAAGGCGCGTCTGGATCCGAGCGGCCCGAACCTGTCGTTAACTGTACACTAAACATACTCTATGGTCAGCGCCTTCAGCAGCTAAGGAGAGTAAAGTATTCGACAATAAAACCGTCTAGAGATGCATAAGAACAAATGGCGTAGGAAAACCGCTACAAGCTATACATGGCCTGCCAGATCTAGATCACTGGAGAATACGCTTGAGAGTAATATTTTCGAATTTCATGCTCTGTTCAATCTGTTGTGATAAAATTTACTTTATCTTACACTACGTACAAGACGTAGGTAGATTCTGTGATAGTACTTTGCAAGCCTTGTATGTATACTTGCATGTGTAATTCGGTTGGTAAGAACACGAGAATCACAAGAACAAACACACAATTTGTTATTGGTGGATCATTATATGCACCATGCCACCACCTAAAATGAAGGGGAGGATGTATACCCCATCCCCACAGGATCTACGCCCCTGTCCATGGGACTTGTGTATCTCTATGACATTTCGCAAACTCTCACCATACATTATAAGTATTTCCACTGACAGTTAATGATTGAATAAAGGATCATGAGCATTGAATCGAACATGTTGTCATCATTTATGCGATAAAAATGTTACATACAAAGCTAGTTTTATTTGCATGTAATACTATTCAGTAGCAAAACAAATTAATAATCACAAAATAAACAAATAAGTATTACGACTATAGGTTTGGAAGCGTGTGTTTAGGACACCAGTGAACATCGGTCAAGTTCCTTTCAGCTATCACCTGTCCAGTAGAGTCTAGAAAGCACAAGCAATGCATTCCCGATTCCTAGTCACACAGTTAAATGTCCCAAATAAAAATTAAGGTCTGCCCCAAGTGCAGTTCAGGGTGTAAGGTCTTTCTTTCTCCTTTATATAGGTTAGCTAAAACTGGGGGAAAACGTTCTCGTGGTTAATGACGCTTCCATACATGGCACTGCTAGTAGCAGTTTTCACATATTTGTACAGTAAAATAACCAGGTTTTTTTAAGGAATCGTTCAATAACATTCTTATGTATTTCTGTATTTTATCATCTCTTCCACAAAATATTAAGAGTGTCAGTAAAACATTAACAAAAGCATACTTACTCTGAAGATCCCGAGAGCACTGAATCCATAGGACTTGTATATATGGGAGACAGTTCGCAAGTTCTCAGGATACATAACAAGTATATCTGCTGACAGTTCTCAAAGCTATATTTATAAATTACATTAACAAAGATATAATCAAACCTTCAGAATTAGCAGTCGTGAAAGTTGGGTGCTTCTTGCAAGGACAGAACTTAAAATTCTACTGTATGATAAACAAAGGTTTGTTGTATGCATTACAGTTATTTTGATAATTGTCTGGATTTAGGAAACCTAAGTGGGAATTTTTTATTGGTTTTTGTTTAAAGTTAGAACAAATTGATGACAAAGAGCGTTATAAATACCATCTTTATTGCCTCTGAAGTTAAAACAATTTGACGAGAGTTGAGGGTTGTAACATCTCCATTATCTCTCTAAATTCTAATTGTAGTTAACGACACATCTTTTATCAGTAAACTTATGCTTCTAATCTTTACTTTGTTCCACAGATTTGTTTGATAATACTACTACCCTTACCCTTATTCCTCTGCGGTGATAAGCGAACGCAGACTAAGTAGAACCACTTTGTGGTTTTTGATCTACTGCACTACACGTGCACAAGGGTGTGTTATTTATAGCAAATATGACACCTAACAGAACATTTAAGTGTTACTTAATGGTCATGTGGGCCATGTAAATTCAAATATTACAAAACGGCAATGATGGCCATAAACATACAAATATTACGTAACGGTAATTCTGGTCATATAAGTTATGTACTGTATTTGAAGTTTTTAGGAACTTCACGTTCCTGGAGTTTAGGATTATATGAGTTTTTATTAATATATTTTAAACGTGTAGTAAAAGTTTGGTGAAACGGAGAGCGCCTGGAGACAACAGCTAGTACGTTTCGTGTTCCATAGATAACGTGTCCACTTTTGTCTCTGTACTGATAGTCTAGTTAATAATATTAGCTAATGTATCTAATTATATTGCTTTTAAAATACTTATTTATTAGTAAATTTTAGTTATAGATTTTGTTTCGCATTATCAACTTAATATAAGTATTTGGGACTAACCTAAATCTCCTAAGCTGGTCTAGCCTCGTGAGATGTTTTTTGGGATTAAGGCCGAAAATTATACTTTTTATAAAAAAGAACGTTAGACAAAGACATAAAATTGTCTATACTTATAAAAAGGTTTATTTGTTTTTTTAGATTCACTCTAAGTAGGTAGCTTGCTTTGATCTTAAGTTAATATTAATGTAATTTCTATATTGTATGTATCATTAATAACTGTTAGCTTCGGCTGTTATAATCGCAATAATAAATATTTTCACTTTTTGGGTGAAATTTTCTGAAAAGACACATTTATCTAAGCCTTCAAAGTGTTATTTTAGAATACCTATAGATACACAAAAAGAACAACACAGTTCTGAAGGATGCGTTTTCATTTCCATTGTCATACTAAAATATTTTCATCTTTATTGAAAGTATGTCTAATCAGTTAGGATTTTTAGTCTCGAGTTATTTTATTTACAGGACTGGTTATGTAAAACTATATTATTCCTAAAAATGTACGAGTATAAATTGAATGTTCATAAAATGTCTCCAACTACATTCCAGTCTCTGTTTTCAGTAAGGATGCCCTGTTCAAACATTACTACTTGACTGGTTGTGGTAAGTATTTGAGAATAATACGAATCTTATTTTATTTATTTGTTGTACCTTGCTATGATGGGATTAGTTTTAAGCCTTAGCTACTTGACATCTTTAATTAACTGGTACTATATTAACTACTTAATTTAACTCTTGTTACATGTAGCTTAAACATCATACAACTATTGTTTAAGCAGTTTCAACATCATTATTATTACCGTTTTGTTTTAATTCATGTGTGTGTGTGTGTTTATCACCAATATTTCTCGAAAACAGTTGGGTAGATTTGAACGAAAGTTAGTATACACTTGGACTATAACCCAACTTAGAAGTGATTAATATTTGGAGGGCCGATGTCAAAGGTAACAGCGAGTTCACGAAAAAAAAAATCATATTTGTTACCATGGAGACCGATTTTGTACACTATTTCTGTTTTATATCTTATATACAAAACACGAACGGATTTGTTGAAACCTTGTAATGGTATGTGGAATGTTATAACCTATTGTCCGTTGATGTTCATAACGACAAACATTCAGAAACTATTTCATATGTTTTAAGGACCAAATATGGTCAACGACATTTAGGTACTGGTATTACTGTTTTAAAAAATCAATATTGTTTTATTATTACATGAGTTAAAGGTATTGCGTTGAGCAGGTTACAAAATCGTAATTTAGAATGCACTTGATATACTGATAAATTTAACGCCATCCTTTTGTTTCGCGTTAAAACATCCTGTACTTATCAATCTGATTTAGAAACATTGTTGTAGAGCAGCACTTGGTTGAGTGAGGCCTGTTTCTTGGAAAAATAACGTAATTTAAACAAACCTGTTTCTTTTATAAACAATACAAAACATGGAAACGTACCAACTTGTCGGAATTAATATAAAACAGTACACTGAATATTTGGTTTGCGAGTTATTTTTATTCTCTTGGTAAACATGATAATAAGAAGCTTTGACTATACCATTTCTTTCCAACTTGAGAATAAAAGATTGTTTAGTCTCAGTTGTTAAGTTGGTTAAGAATAACGATATGGATGTTAGATAGATATAAACTAATGAAAAAATAGATATATGAAGTTCAGATTGCAAGACGATGAAGAATATAGATCTGGGTGAGATGAGGTCGGTTATACAATGACGAATATGAATTTCGGTGTGAAATATTTAGCAAAACGATTGAAAATAGAGATGTGGATGTCAAGCAGTCGGTAAGATAATGCATAATGGAGATGTGAGGGATAAGTAGTTAGAAAATATGTGAAGAATAAATATTTGGATGTCAAATAGTTAGCAAGACGATAAAGAATAGAGATGTGGATGGTAAACAGTTAGAACGTAGGTGAAGAAAAATGATGTTGGAACCAGATAGTTATAAAAAGATGAATAATATATATATGAATTTCAAATAGTAACAAGATGAGAAATGGAGATCCGATTGGAAAGTGGTGGGTAATAGAAGAAATAATATAGATTTGGGAGTCTAATAGATAGAAGGACAAGAATAGAGATTTGAGTGTCAAATAGTTAGCAAGACGATGGAAAATAGTGACCTGGATGTCAAGCGGTCGGTAAGATATTGCTAAAGGTGCAAGGGTTAAATATTTAGAAAAAAAGGTAAATAATGGAGAATCGGATGTCAAATAATTTGCAAGACGATAAACAAGAGATATGGGCGTCATACAGTTAAAAGATATGTGAACAATAAAAATATGGAAGCGAGATAGTTATAAAAATATGAAGAGTCGATTGATGAATTTCAAGTAGCTAGACGAAGAAGAGAAGAGATCTGGGTGGGAAGTGGTGGATAATACAACTAACAGTAGAGTTTTGGGTGTTAATTTCATAGAAGGACAAGAGTGGATATTCGGGTGTCAAATAGTAAGAAATGCGACGAAGAATAGAGATTTACATGTCAAATAGTTAAAACGTAGGTGAAGAATAACGATATAAAAGTCAGATAGTTACAAAAATATGAAGAATAGATATATGAAGTTCAAATAGCAAGACGATGAAAAATACAGTACTGGGTAGCAAGTGTTCTTTAATACAAGGAATAGAAATTTGGGTGTTAAATAGAAAGAAGGACAAAAATAGAGATTTGGGTGTCAAATAGTTAGCAAAACTATGAAGAACAGAGACCTGGATGTGAAAAGGTCGGCAAGATAATGCAAAATGGAGATCTGAGGAATAAATATTAAAAAAAAACACGTAAGAATAGATATTTCTACATCCAATACTAAGGAAGACGACGAAGAATTGA
Source organism: Tachypleus tridentatus (assembly GCF_004210375.1). Lineage (NCBI taxonomy): Eukaryota > Metazoa > Arthropoda > Merostomata > Xiphosura > Limulidae > Tachypleus > Tachypleus tridentatus. The sequence goes on from NC_134833.1 coordinate 148,854,405, forward strand.
GATATGGATGTGAAAGAATTAAAAATTATGTGAAAAATAAAGATCTGGATGCCAGATTATAATAAAAATGTGAAGGAGAGGTATTTGAATTTCAAATAGTAAAACGAAGAAGAATAGAAGTATGGATGGGAAGTGGTGAATAATACAACGAAGAATAGAGATTTGAGTGTTAGATATATAGAATGGCAAGAATAGAGAGTTGAGTATCAAATGGTGAGTAAGAGGATGAAATATAGAGACTTGGATGTCAAGTGGTGGGAAGATAATGCAAAATGTAGATCGGAGAAATAAATGCTTTGAAAAAATGTAAGAATAGAGATTATGATGTTAGGTGCATAGCAAGACGATGAAGAATAGAGATGTGTGTGGGAAGTAGTGGATAATAGAACGAACAATAGGTATTGGTGTGTTAGATATATAGAATAGCAAGATTTGATATTTCAGTGTCAAATAATTAGGAAGAGGATGAAAAATAGAGAACTTGATGTCGCGCAGTCAGTAAAATAATGCAAACTGGAGATCTGAGGAATAAATATTTAGAAAAAAGAAGGAAGAGATTTCTACATACAATACTTATGAAGACGAGAAAGTATAGTAATATTGATTTGAAACAATTAGAAGTTATGTGAAAAATAAAGATCTGGATGCCAGATTATAATAAAAATGTGAAGGACAGGTCTATGAATTACAAATAGTATAACGAAGAATAAAGTTTTGGGTGTTGGATATACATAATGGCAAGAATAGATATTTGAATGTTGAAGAATGAAGACTGATATCAACGCTTGGTTAGATAATGCAAAACGGAATGAGGAATAAATGCTCAGAAAAAAATGTAAGATTAGAAATTATGATATCAGACACATAGCAAGACGAAAATAAACAGAAACATGGGTGTCTAACAGTTAAAAATATGATTTGGGTGCGATGTTTTTGTAAAATTATGACATGTACAATTCAAAGAGCAAGACGAAGAAAAATAGACATTAGGTTGTGAATTAGATAACACAAAAATGGATATCTGAGGAATAAAATGCTTAGAAAAACGCTCTAATAATTGTATTAAAGTGCGTGAAGGAAAGTTTATCGGTTTTAAAGCGAAGTTTGTAATAGGTTTTTTTGAGAAGGAATAGAAATACAGACCGATACACAATTGGTTACGTATGTACATTTCGGGTATCAACACTGAATTACAGTAGCTGTAGATACAGCTTTCCTTTATTACAATGAAGACTTTACGTGGTGCTGTTGAATGAGGTTTCATTAACCAAGGAAAAACTTCCGAAACACCAGTTCTTTAAGAACGATAAAGAATTGTACAATTTTAATTTATACACATGATACAAAAGTTACAAATGAGCTAATGACACCACAATATTTTATTAAAAAAGAGTTCATAGTTCTACTTAATGACCTTCCGTTGGAGAGACCGTGGTAGCGCCTTCGCCAGCATCACGACGCCGACGTTCTACACCTTCCGTTGGAGAGACCGTGGGAGCGCCTTCGCCAGCATCACGACGCCGACGTTCTACACCTTCCGTTGGAGAGTCCGTGGGAGCGCCTTCGCCAGCATCACGACGCCGACGTTCTACACCTTCCGTTGGAGAGACCGTGGTAGCGCCTTCGCCAGCATCACGACGCCGACGTTCTACACCTTCCGTTGGAGAGACCGTGGTAGCGCCTTCGCCAGCATCACGACGCCGACGTTCTACACCTTCCGTTGGAGAGACCGTGGTAGCGCCTTCGCCAGCATCACGACGCCGACGTTCTACACCTTCCGTTGGAGAGACCGTGGTAGCGCCTTCGCCAGCATCACGACGCCGACGTTCTACACCTTCCGTTGGAGAGACCGTGGTAGCGCCTTCGCCAGCATCACGACGCCGACGTTCTACACCTTCCGTTGGAGAGACCGTGGTAGCGCCTTCGCCAGCATCACGACGCCGACGTTTACACCTTCCGTTGGAGAGACCGTGGTAGCGCCTTCGCCAGCATCACGACGCCGACGTTCACACCTTCCGTTGGAGAGACCGTGGTAGCGCCATCGCCAGCATCACGACGCCGACGTTCTACACCTTCCGTTGGAGAGACCGTGGTTGCGCCTTCGCCAGCCTCCCGTCGCCTACGTTCTACACCTTCCGTTGGAGACCGTGGTAGCGCCTTCGCCAGCCTCCCGACGCCGACGTTCTACACCTTCCGTTGGAGACAGTGGTAGCGCCTTCGCCAGCATCACGACGCCGACGTTCTAAATCACCAGTCATTTGATTATCGACCGTAACGAACACCGTGGATGTAGAGTAATCTGTAGGATAAAATGCAACGATGTGAAGTTAAAATACAAAATCAAAATTGCTAATACAAGCTTACACTCCATCGTTTCAACACTCTAAAATACGTATAAAATAACTAAAACTATAAACATCTTCTTCTTCTTCTCATCTGCTGTTTATTATACAACTCGTCTTTGATGAATTCTGAGAGCTCTGAAATTGCGCATGCTCATAAATATGCCGAAGAGGAATCAGACCGTATGCATTGTATGATAAAGGGAGGTAATGTTGATTGCTGGCCTCTTTCCCTATACATAGGTTCCTTACTATGTGCAAAAGCAAGAGAAAGCAAAAGAAAACAATTGGCAAAACTTTTGTAAAAACTTAGAAAAAACCAAGAACAATCCAAAAGAATTCTGGAGAAAATTCAAGAGTATTTCTTCAGACAAAAACACAAATCACATGCTACAACATATCACACACAACAATAAAATCGCAAGGACGGACGTAGAGAAAGTTGACTTATTAGCTGACTACTACAAATCCTCATTTAGCGACCCAAACTCAGTAGATTTTGACACACAACACCAACACCATGTCAACAACTTCATAAATACAAACCAAGCCTCATTCTCACCACGATTCCCTGGCGAGACACTAGAAGCATACTCAAGTTAATCAATAGAAAAATAACCATAACCGAACTAAAAATTAATATCAAAAACTTGAAGAACACTTCCCCCGGACATGACCAAATACCAAATATTATTCTCAAAAAAAGTTCCACTCTTCTGTTATAACACCTCACAAATATCATAAACATTTCACTAGCGACCGGATACTACCCTGACAAGTGGAAAAAAACAACATAACAACGATCCCTAAGAAACAAACTAATAGAACAAATCCAGATAATTTCCGCCCCATCAGTCTGTTAAGCAGCCTTGGCAAACTGATGGAGAGAATTATCTCTAACCGTCTCCTTCATTTTTGCGAATCGAATAACATCCTTCCAGAATCTCAAAATGCCTCCAGAAAAAATAGGCAAACAACAAATCACCTCACACGACTCACCGAATCAATCTACAAAGCTTTCAACAACAATCTAGTAACCATCGGGGTATTCCTAGATGTCAAAAAGCAATCGACAGCGTATGGCACAATGCCATCAAATACAAACTAAATCACCTGCAAATAAATTCCACGATAGTTAAATGGATTTTAAATTTCTTAACCAATAGAACAGCACAAGTAAAAGTCAATAAAACTATATCCAAATCATTTACTATAACTGCAGGAGTGCCCCAAGGATCAGTCCTCTCTCCACTTCTATACATAATTTTCGTCAGTGACATACCTTTTCCAAATCTAACATGCACACACAATTCACAATACGCAGACGACATCGCTATCTGGAGCATCTTCAGAAACCCAGTGATGGCCTTGTCTCGCGTACAAGAATCACTAAATAACGTCTCAACATGGAGCAACAAGTTGAGAGTCGTGTTAAATCCAACGAAAACACAAGCAATCACCTTCTATAAGAAATTAAAGAAGCAAAGAAAAAATCTAGAAAAAATAAAACTATCACTCGGAAACACAACCATTAACATGAGCAAAAACATCACATTCCTTGGCATCACTTTCGACACAAAACTAACATGGAAAAAACATATAAACAATATACACTCATCAATCAGAAAAAGGATTTCACATCTAATGACTATAACCGGTAAACAATCGAAATGCTCACCAAACACAATTATACAAATATACAAGGCTTACATCCGTCCACTAATAAAGTACGGATGTCAAGTAACATATAATATGTCAAACAACACACTCCAAAAAATCCAAGTTCAACAGAACAGAATATTAAAATCTGCATTCAGCCTACCATCATTCACGCCAACAAATTATATACATCAAATTAGCAATTTACCAACAATAAGAGATAGAATAACAGAAATATCACTTAAATATTATCTAAAAGCAGAAAATAGAAACAAACTAACGGCATCACTACACAAATTATCCAGTGCACCAACAAAATACATTTCACCTTACAACATATTTCAAGAATCACAAATTACTCAACAAAGAAATAAATAAACCCATGTCATTAACATATATTCCTTTTTTTTTTTCAGATACCGGGCACACGACAGGCAAATCTTTCGGCGCCTGTCCTGTGAAAGTGGGTTTTCTCGGGGCACTCCCGTTTCCCCCCACAGCAAAAAACTTAGGCATTGGATTTATAGATCCCAGGACACTTTATTGCCAGACTCTGAATCGCGCCGTTTGATTTGATTTGAATTCTATTCATAAATTGTATTCATGTTCACATTTGCTTGACTTCTTCCTTTCGGGACAGGTCTCGGCCTTTCTTTCCGGTGCTGCCTTTGCCTCCACCCAAGACAACATTTAGAGAGACATCCTCCACCCAAAGAGTTAAAAATAATAATAATAATTAATTAAAAAACAAAAAACCACTTATTTCTAATAACAATTCACGAAAGGGGACGAAGAGGAACCACAACGTTCCTGAACACACCAGTTGGAGAGAACTCTTCTGATTTCTCTCTCTCTAAACTAAACCCATGCTACGTTAGTTTGCGTTTGCTGGCCTCTTTCCCTATACATTGGTTCCTTACTATGGGCATATTGGGAATATTCTCTAAACAGTATTATAATTATCGTTGATTCCGCTATGTACGGATGGCACGGACACTAGTTTTAAAGTAATACAAAACTCATCTAGATTTTCTGATCCACATGTCATGAAAAGATACACATAGTGTCTTACCTACAGTAATCGCTCTTTTATAAGAAAGATACACTTTTTCTTATCTTATAGAGCGAAATCGTATACATGAGCTTTGACCATTATGTTTATTATAATACTATGTTAAAGTCTGGAATCTATAAAATACATTTTACAACCAACTAACCCTCGTATATTATCTTACAATAGTAATAAACAAACATATACAAGGAAAAACCAAATCATAGCTCAGTCGACAAGTAGAGCTGGCTACTGAACTTAATAAGAAAAACAAAAAGGATTGAAACTGACAAAACATAGGGACCCAGATTCTGTATTCATAAAATATTGTAAATTATTCATAAAAGAAATATTTTAAGGTTGCCTGATTGAAAACTATAACGATTCTAATGAAATTCCGAGATAGCTATACACAAAGTAAGTGAGTTCCTAATATCAGTTATCCCTTAAATAATGTCTGATTTGAGATTCAGTAAAGGAGAAAGGATTTCAAACACTTTTTTTATTTAATTAATAATGTATGTTCCATTATTATTAATTACTCCCTACCAACGATTCACAAGCTTCTGAACGTAACTTCCATAAAATTGTTGGGTTTTGGAGGAAAAGAATGTAGAGATGGTAGTTTTGAGATGTTCATGTGTTCCAAGCTCTTTTCTATCAAGATAGTTCTGCAAACTTCAGAAGAGATGATAATCAGATGAAGCAAATTCTGGAGAATAAGGAGAATGATGGAAGTTTTAACCAGTTTAGCTCTTCAATTTTTGCAGATGTAATCCTTGTTGTATGGGGCCGTGCATTATCCTGGTGTAACACAACACCCTAACGATTGATCAGAGCAGGCTTCTTATCTTTCAGTGCAACATTCAAGCGCACTAACTGTTTTGACAATAGAAGTGTGAAGTAATCCTTACATTGAGTGGCACTAACTCAAAGTAGATCACACCAACGATATCCCACCAAACGCTTAACAAGACTTTCCTATGGTCTAAGTCCATTTTGGGCTGTGCTTTAGCCAGTTTACCTGCACTGATCCATTATCTGTGGCACTTAAAAAACTGTTATAAAATATCCATTTATTCATCTCCAGTCACTAACATGTCCAAAAAACGGTGAGTTACGTTCACGAGAAGACAGATAAGTACAAATGTCCACTCTTGTTCTAAGGTTGGCTTCTGTCAACTCATGGGGAACCTACGTTTCCAGAGTTGACACCTTTCCAAGCTGTTGCAGATGACGGTGAACTGTTGAATGTGTTGAATTAAGCTTCTGTGCTAGTTTTCCAACTGTAACAGCACAATCTTCATCAAGTGCTCCAGCAGAAAGTCAGGAAATAAACTCAACAGGACGACCTGAACGTAGCGCTTCACTTAAGCTGTAGATACATCCATCTCCATAAGAGTTTATTTTATTAATGATCTGAAAAAATGGAGCTGGTTTAGTTTCTTTTATTTGTCTGGACAGGTGTATACACGTCTTGGTATATATTGTAGTCATTACAACATTCTACGGTGATTTTCTTCTGTATTAAATTTTGGGACATTACTAATGGGTTAACCTGATATAAAAAAATTATTTTCCTTCTGAAGTGTTCAGTTTTCGGTGAAGTGGCATGTCCTTTTATATCTCTATTACGTTTGATTCCATTTTTCAAGTTTATTAGATAGTTCTACCTAGCTTTTGTGTTTAGTGATTTTTCGTATTTGTTTAGGTTAGATACTAAGTATATTATTTTGTATATTAGGTATTTTAAACATAATTTAAGGACATAAAATGCAAGCTCATAATTTTTAGAGCTGTATTTTTTGTTCTAGAAAAATATAATACGGGACTTAAGTGGTGTAAGTCCAAAAATTTACTTACCTAACCGAGGGACAATTACACATTGAATAAATTCGTGTGATATATAAAATTGAATGGCACAAATTGTGTTATTCTAGTTTAGAACAAACCTAAGACGCTACCAACATATTTGAAACTATCACTATAGTCATAATGAAAATATCTTTAATTCACTAAAGCAGTGGCGAAACCCAGGAGTTCGGTGAGTCAGCCTCGGGTGTTCCTCGATGGTCAAAACACACACACTGTGTGTGTGTATATTCCGTTCGTTCCATTCGTATGATTCGTGACGTCATGCCCACTTGGCCATCATCGGCTGCGGCTGATCATGTCACATCACTTGGCCTTAATGTCTGTGCTGCAGGGAACTTCGTGCGCTTAGTAGTCGACTTGTGACTGTAGTAATCGTGCGTAATTTTTTAATGTTTTTCCTAATCTTTCAAAACACAGAAATGGTCGGACGAATACATAGAATATGGGATTTACGTGTCTAACGAAACATGATGGGAGTCAGCGACCTCAATGCATGATTTGCAATGCGAAGTTGAGCAATTCTAGTCTAGCACCGGCAAAACTAAGAGAACACTCTCTAAAGCTGCATCGAGATGGGAAATACAAGAATACAACGCTTGCTGAATTCAAAGTAAAGAGAGCCATGTTCGATGAATAGGCTACTTTGCCTGTTCTCGGCTTTGTATCCATCGACAAAGCGATCCTTACAGCCTCGGACGAAGTTGCGTACTTGATCGCAAAGCAGGGCAAACCACAAACCATTGGTGAAGCACTCGTAAAACCAGCTGCGTTAAAGATGGCGAATATCATACTGGGAAAAGCTGCTGAAAATAAGTTATCCCAAATATCTCTTGACACCATCAGCAGCAAAATACATGACATGAGCGATGACATCTTGGCTGAAGTAGTTGCAAATCTGATTTCAAGCCCAGCAAAAGTCGTTGTATTCGTGCGCTATGTGAAGAACGACGAGATAAGATATTTTTTATTTTGTAAGCCTCCTCTCACAACAACAACTAAGGCAGTCGACGTGAAGGAACTTGTGGATGACTTCTTCAGTGACAACGATCTTTCGTAGGATATGGTTTCTGCAGTTTGTTTGGACGAAGGTCCAGTCATGCTGGGACGAAACTCTGGTTTTGGTGCACTGGTGAAAGGCTTTTCAATAAAGCTACCGTTATAGAAATGACGAACAAAGAATGATAACTTTGCAAACTTTCCTTTGCTGGACGACTGTGTGAGTAAGATCGAAGATGTGTCTGAAATCGGAGACATTTCTGTACTCGGGGAACTGAAGCAAGCAATTATCATGCCTTTGATGAGCTCGCAAAGTCTCTTTGCAGAGAGTCATATCCAGGAAGGGTGAGACAGCCGTTCACGTTTGGTGTTGCGACAGGAGATGTCTATGATGAATACCTCGACGAAATCATTGAACTTCAGCAGAGCTAAGAGGTTCAACAGAAACTATTTAGAACAACAACGCTTTCAACGTTCTGGTGTCACCAAATCGTAGCGTACCCTCTTATTGCTAAGAAAACCCTTGAGATAATCATGCCGTTTGTTACAACATATCTTTGCGAGCAATTTTTTTCGAGGTTGATAGACATAAAATCGAAGAAAAGAACATTTTTTGTTGCGAAAATGATATAAGAGTGGCACTTGCCAAGGTGAAACCGCGCATTCCTGAACTTGTCTCTGAAAGGCAACAGCAAAAGTCACGTTGATTTGCAGTAAATATTCATTGAGTTATGTTTTTGTTTTTGTCTGAAATTCATATTTTGTTGGTTTTGTTCTTTGAACAAAGTGATATTATGTGCAACTGATGCATGGCTCATTTTGTGCTCTATTAAAATAACTACTTACGTTTTGAATTTGAAAAAATCATATTTTATTTTTCCAATTAGGAAGGGTTCAGTGAAACTTCCGGGGTTCAGTACCTCTAACAAGGTTAAGAACCACTGCAGTAAAGTAAGTAGACATTTATCTCTGAGGCTTAGGAAATGTTCGAATCACGAAATATTATAGACCCTCAATTGTAACCTACTAGTACTTAACCATTGACCGTCAACAATACTAAAATTACGTGTCTCAGAAGTAGTTTAGAAGATGTAATTTAATTAGGAACAATGAAATGGTTTATTGTTTTTAGAGTTTGTGTGTGGATATGGAAAGTGTTAAGTGTATAGTTTGTGAAAAAAATCTCATGACAAATAATAAGCATATTTCGTGTAAGGGTTTGTGTAAAGGCTATTATATCAATGTCATCTTAAAACGTGCAGGAAGAAACAACTGAATAGAGATACAAACCAAATCAACGAGAAAATTTGTGGATGAAATCATGAGAGTATGGATACTGGCAGCATTTAATAATCATTTTATGGAATTCGTTATGAACAATTTATAAAAATATAAATAAATTCAGGTCTTACATATCTTAATTTAGATTTATCATACCAATGCTTCATTATTACAGCTACTTTAGAGGCTATCGATACCCAATTACATTTGCATTAACGTTCCTAAAAAAAACGCGAGAGAGAGTAACTTCTGTATTTGTTTATTTTAAATTAAATGTTTTTGGATCCACAACTAACATGCCAGTTTTAAACACCAATTAGTTTGTAAACATTCGTCAACATATAGTGTAGCTTCAGTTGTTTTCTGGTACTTTAGTTTTGTTGAACCGCAGAATAAAAAATGAAAACATTCACATTTACAACGTGTAACTATGTTATCAAATTTTTCGATTCTTAAAAGGATATGCAGTCTAGCTTTTGAAAAACTTTATTTTATGAATCTGTCGATTTATTCCTTTCCTGGATGTTAAAATTGATAATTACGTTTATCTGCAATTACAAAGAAAGCTTCATGTACATCTAAAACTTTTACTCCCTTTAATGTCAGTTCATTAGTGTCTATTTGGTTAATTTTTTTAATTTTTATCATTATTTCGTATTGGTTAAACGACGCAGTTTGGCTAGATTCAGTAATGTTTAGAACAGTGATGGGATTCAAATATTCTAAAAAACCGGTTATATCTCGCGTTACACACTACAGTTTAGTGTGATTAAAAATAACAACAAGAATATCTTACTCAAATAATTTATTCAGCATGCTTTAAATATTTCCAAATTGCCACTTGATTATCATTAAAATCTATATTCCTTCCACGCTTGAACCCGTTGTCATCAGCTGTGTATATTTTCATAGCCAATTTTGAACTGGAAATGTGGGATTCTGTGAAACCAGTGGGAGGCCAATCAAATCAATTGTCATCAGGTTTGCCACATTTTGAAATGTAAGGCGGCTTCTTTCATCTGAATATATAATATTCATTATTTAAAACCCTTTTTCTGCTTCAGTGGAACTAAGAATACCACTATTGATAATATTTTAAGCCTTTTGTACAGTTCTTGAAATCTCATGATTATGGTGATTTCGAAGGACATTTCTCACATAGTCACAGAAATCATTAATGCTAATTTCGTGATGAAAGAACTTACTGAATTCATACAATTTGTCATCAGCGTGTTTCCAAGGCAAGAACTTTATCAGTACTCCAAAAATCTGATTCAAGTATGTTTACCAGTTCATGAATTTTATTGTCATTTTGTTGTGCATTATTTGTTATTTTTATGCGATCACAATCCATAATATTTCACATCGCCTTTAGAGTTTCATGATACATAGATGGTATCACCAGAGATACTGAGTGTATTTTCAACGTGTGTGTGTGTTGTTGCATAGACAGCCACTTTAGGTTTTTCGTGTGGACAAACCCATGATTATAGGTTTCTAGTGCTTTATACTTATTTCTGTTCCAGTGTGAATCATGTAGATTCAGATAATAAATATTCATGTTGCTGGGGTTCCAATTCCAATGGTGATCTGCAAGCTACCCAAATCTTTAATGAAATGTAATAGTGGCACATGTACATGTTGATGTATAGGAGACAGTAAACTACATTTCCAATGATTAACAGTATGATGACAGATTCGACACCAACCAGCATTCATGACAGTCAGATGAATTTAAAAGCTATAAGCATAAGCTACATAGTTATTTGAGAGTGGAGACAAAGAGAAGAAATTCCTTCAGGTTTCAAAAAACCTCCAGTGGTTTATTAAAGGCGTAAAGTTAATAAAGACTCAATAGAGCTATTTTAGAAAAAAAAAATTCCATCAAATATTTATAATTTTATGAAACAGGTTTCGTGTAGTTTTTATAAAAACATTCATTGGAATTACAACCATCTGTATAAAATATAATAGTGTTATATTCTACAATATTTTTCTACTTCATTTATAAAATTATTTCTAGTATTTTCGAAAATTGTTTCAAAACTCTATAATACATATTGATAATGAAAGTATCAAGGAGTTTTGAACAATATTAATCTTGACTTTTTCACTTCGGCTGTTATAATCGCAATAATTAATATTTTCACTTTTTGGGCGACATTTATCTTAGTGTTATTTTAAAATATTTTATGATACACAATGAACAAAACAGTTCTGAAGAATGCGTTTTGATTTCCAGTGTCTCACTAAAATATTTTCATCTTTATTGAAGGTATGTCTAATTCGTAATCATTTTGAGTCTCGAGTTATTTTATTTACAGGACTGGTTTTGTAAAACTACAGGTTGTGGTAAGTATTTGAGAATAATACGAATCTTATTTTATTTATTTGTTGTACCTTGCTATGATGGGTTTGGTTTTAAGCCTTAGCTACTTGACATCTTTAATTAAGTGGTACTATATTAACTACTTAATTTAACTCTTGTTACATGGAGCTTAAACATGATACAACTATTGTATAAGCAGTTTCAACATCATTATTATTACAGTTTTGCTTTCATCCATGTGTGTGTGTTTATCACCAATATTTCTCGAAAACAGTTGGATAGATTTGAACGACAGATAGTATACACTTGGACTATAACCCAACTTAGTAGTGATTAATATTTGGAGGGTCGATGTGAAAGGTAACAGCGAGTTCACGAGAAAAAAATCATATTTGTTACCATGGAGACCGATTTTGTACACTATTTTTGTTTCATATTTTATAGAAAAACGAACGGATTTGTTGAAACTTTGTAATCATATGTGGGATGTTATTACCTATTGTTCGTTGATGTTCATAACGACAAACATTCAGACACATTTTCATATGTTTTAAGAACCAAATATGGTCAACGCCATTCAGATACTGGCATTATTGTTTAAAAAAAATAAATATTGTTTTATTATTGACTGAGTTAAATGTATTGCGTTGAGTAGGTTACAAAATGGTAATTTAGAATGCACGTGATTACTGATAAATTTAACGCCATCCTTTTGTTTCGCTTTAAAACATCCTGTCCTTATCGATCTGATTTAGAAACATTGTTGTAGAGCAGCACTTGGTTGAGTGAGGCCTGTTTCTTAGAAAAAATAACGATATTTAAACAAACCTGTTTCTTTTATAAACAATACAAAACATGGAAACGTACCAACTTGTCGGGATTAATATAAAACAGTACACTGAATATTTGGTTTATGAGTTATTTTTATACTCTTGGGAAACATGATAATGTTTTGTTTATAATAAGAAGCTTTGAGTATACCATTTTTTTCCAACTTGAGAATAAAAGATTGTTTAGTCTCAGTTGTTAAGTTGGTTAAGAATAACGATATGGATGTTAGATAGATAAAAATAATGAAAAATAGATATATGAAGTTCAGATAGTAAGACGATAAAGAATATAGATCTGGGTGAGAAGTGGTCGGTAATACAATTAAGAATAGGAATTTGGGTGTGAAATAGTTAGCAAGACGATTAAAAATAGAGATGTGGATATCAAGCAGTCGGTAAGATAATGCAAAATGGAGATGTGAGAAATAAGTAGTTAGAAAATGGTAAAGAACAAATGTTTGGATGTCAAATAGTTAGCAAGACGATAAAGAATAGAGATGTGGATGTTAAACAGTTAAAACGTAGGTGAAGAAAAATGATGTGGGAGCTAGATAGTTATAAAAATATGAATAATATATATATGAATTTCAAATAGTAACACGATGAAGAATAGAATCCGGGTAGAAAGTGGGTAGAAAGAGACCTGGATGTCAAGCGGTCCGTAAGATATTGCTAAATGGAAGTGTGAGGGATAAATATTTCGAAAGAAAAGGTAAAGAATGAAGATTCGGATGTCAAATAATTAGCAAGACGATAAACAAGAGAGATGTGGGCGTCAAACAGTTAAAAAAGTAGGTGAACAATAAAAATATGGAAGCGAGATAGTTATAAAAATATGAAGAGTAGACTAATGAATTTCAAATAACTAGACGAAGAAGAATAGAGATCTTGTTGGGAAGTGGTGGATAATACAACTAATAATAGAGTTTTTTAATTTTAATTTCATAGAAGAAGAAGAATGGAGATTTGGGTGTCAACATGTTAGCCATGCGACGAAAAACAGAGACCTGGATGTGAAACGGTCGGTAAGATAATGTAAAATGGAGAACTAAGAAATAAATACTAAGAAAAAAGGTATGAATAGAGATTCGGATGTCATATACTTAGCAAGACAATGAAGAATAAAGATATGAATGTCAAACAGTTAAAAAGTTAATGAACAATAAAGATGTGGAAGCCAGATGGTTATAAAAATAAGAAAAATAGGTATATGAATTTTAAATAGGAAGATGTAGAAGAATAGAGATGTGGGTGGACGTTGTGGGTAATACATTGAAGAACAGAGATTTGGGTGATAGATATATAGAATGGGAAGAATAGAGATTTGAGTATCAAATAGTTAGGAAAAATATGAAAAATAAAGACTTGGATGTCAAGTGGTGGGTAGATAATGGAAAGTGGAGATCAAATGAATAATTACTCAGAAAAAGGTATGAATAAAGATTTCGATCTCAAACATTTAGGAAGGCGATGAAGAATATAGATATAAATGTCAAACTGTCAAAATAAAGGTGAAAAATAAAGATCTCGATGCCAGATTTTTGTAAAATTATGAAGAATAGATATATGATTTTCAAATAGCAAAACGAAGAAGAATAGAGATGTGAGGGGAAGTGATGGGTAATATGTTGAAGAATAGAGATTTGGGTGATAGATATAGAGAATGACAAAAATAGAGATTTGAGTATCAAATAGATAGTAAGAGGATGTAAAATAGAGACTTGGATGCCAAGTGGTGGAAATATAATGCAAAATGGAGATCTGAGGAATAAATATACTCTTGAAAAAAAGAAACGCGAAAGGGATATTTTTGTTATTTTAAAGAGAAATTTATGTAATAACGTTACAAGCTCAGAGTACGTGATGTTACACGTGTTAAGGCACCGATTGTCAGTCCGAAATGACAATAAAAGTTGTGCACTTTGAAAACGGAGAAAAAACAACGGATTTTTCGCCAAAACGCATTTGTGTGCAATAAATCCCTATAAAAGTGACGGGTTCTCGGTTTCCATAGCTCAGTTTTAAGCCACAGACACGCAATACAGTTATGCCAAGACTGACTGAACGCCATTGGTCGCATGGAAGCAGGCGAATCTCGATGAGATGTTGCCTGAGCTGTGAATGTCCATTTAAGCACCATCACAAGGCTATGGAATCATCACTTACAACATGGATGAACTTATGACCGTCCACGATCTGGCAGACCTCGTGTGACCACGCCCGCACAAGATCGCTACATCCGGTTTTGTCACCTTCGGGATAGGACCACCACTGCGACGTCTACTGCCTCAACCATACCAGGGCTGTGTAGGATTTCCGATCAGACCGTACGCAATCGTCGATAAGATTCTTAGGCCCCATGTGCAACCTATCATGGTGAACGTCAACGACGTTTCTCAACATGACAACGCCCGTCCTCACACAGCCCTACTCACCACTGTCTTCTTGAGACATTACAACATCAACGTTCTTCTCTGGCCCTCCAGATCACCAGATATAAATCCCATCGAACATTTTCGGGACGAGTTGGACCGACGTCTGCAACGGCGACAATCTTAACCGCAGACTCTACCTCAGCTTGCAGCAGCTTTGCCGGCTTAGAGGACAGCCATTCCAGAGGATGTGATTCGTCATCTCATCGCTTATATGGGCAGGAGATGCCAAGCAGTTATTGATGCTCACGAGGGCATACTCGTTATTGACGTTGAGTGACGTTAAACTTCAACTAGTGAGCGTGGACTTCGCCTTTGCAGACTTTGGATGTTCAGCAGTGAATGCTCAAAGTTTCACACATGTCATACAGAACTACCCGGAATAAACTTGTTAACAATATGTCTCAACTTTTGCCTTTTGCGTTTCATATTTGAAGAGTATATTTTGAAAAAAGGTAAGAATAGGGATTTCTACATCCAATACTAAGGAAGACGATGAAAAATAGAGATATGGATATGAAACATTTAAAAGATAGGTGAAAAATAAAGATCTGGATGCCAGATTTTTATGAAAATGTGAAGGAGAGGTCTATAAACTTCAAATAGTAAAACGAAGAAGAATAGAAGTATGGATGGGAAGTGGTAAGTAATACAACGAAGAATAGAGATTTGAGTCTTACATATGTCAAGCATTGAGTAAGATAATGCAAAATGGAAATATGAGGAATGAATACTTAGAAAAGAGTATGAATAAAGATTTGGATCTCAAACGATTAGCAAGGCAATGACGAATATAGATGTGGATGCCAAACAGTTAAAATAAATGGAAAATATAGATTTGGATGCCATGCATTTCTAAAAATATAATGAAGAGCATATGAATTTGAAATAGCAAGACAAAAAAAGAATAGAGATGTGGGTGGGAAGTGGTTGGTAATAGAGAGAAGAATAGAAGTTTGGGTGTTAGATATATAGGAGAAGAAGAATAGAGATTTCGATGTTACATATATAAAAGGAGAAGAATAGAGATTTGGGTGTGAAATAGTTAGGTAGAGGATATGAAATAGAGACCTGGATATCGTGCGGTCGGCAAGATAATGCAAAATGGAGATATGAGGAATAAATGCTTAGTGAGAAGAAAAGAATAGAGATTATGATGTTAAATACATAGCAAGACGATTAAGAATAGAGATGTGGGTGGGAACTGGTTGGTTATACAACGAAGAATAAAGATTTGGGTGTTAGATACATAAGAGAGGAATATAGATTCGGTTGTAAATAGACAGCAAGAATATGAAGAATAGGGACATGAAAGTCAAGCAGTGGGTAATATAATGCAAAATGGAGATCTGGGAAATAAATTCTTAGAGAAAAAGGTTTGAATAGAGATTTGGAACTCAAATACTTATGAAGGTGTTGAAAAAGAGAGGCATGGATGTCAAACAGTTAAAATAAAGGTGAAAAATAAGATTTGGATGACAAATTTTTATAAAATATGAAGAATAGAAACATGAATTTCAAATAGCAAGACGAATAAGAATAGAGATGAGGGTGGGAACTTGTTGGTTATACAACAAAGAATAGATATTTGGGTGTTAGACAAACTTAACGGTAAAAATCGAGATTTGAGTTTGAAATTGTTAGGAAGAGGATGAAAAATAGAGACCTGGATATCATGTGGTAATAGATAATGCAAACTGGAGATCTGAGGAATTAATATTTAGAAAAAATGGAAAGAACATATTTCTACATACAATACTTATGAAGACGAGGAAGAATAGTATTATAAATGTGAAAGAATTAAAAGTTATGTCAGAAATAAAGATCTGGATGCCAGATTATAATAAAAATGTGTAGGAAAGGTCGATGAATTTCAAATAGTAAAACGAAGAAGAATAGATGCGAAGTGGTGAGTAATACAAAGAAAAATACAGTTTTGGGTGTTGGATATACAAATTGGCAAGAATAGATATTTGAATGTTCAAGAATAAAGACTTTGATATCAACGTTCGGTTAGGTAATCCAAAACGGAATGAGCAATAAATGCTCAGAAATAAAAATGTAAGAATAGAGATTATGATATCAGATACATAGCAAGACTAAGAATAGAGACATGGATGTCTAACAGTTAAAAAAATATGATCTGGATGCGATGTTTTTGTAAAATTATGACATGTGTACAATTCAAAGAGCAAGACGAGGAATAATAGACATTAGGTTGTGAATTAGATAACACAAAAATGGATATCTGAGAAATAAAATGCTTAGAAAAACGCTTTAATAATTGTATCAGAGTGGGTGAAGGAATGTTTATCGGTTTTAAAGCGAAGTTTGTAATAGGTTTTTTTGAGAAGGAATAGAAATACAGACCGATAGAAATTTGGTTATGCAAGTACATTACGGGTATCAACACTGAATTACAGTAGCTGTAGATGCATCTTTCCTTTATTACAATGGAAAGGACACTGAATTACAATAGCTGTAGATGCATCTTTCCTATATTACAACGAAGTCTTTACGTGGTGCTGTTGAATGAAGTTTCATTAACCAAGGAAAACTTCCGAAACACCAGTTCTAAAAGAACGATAAAGAATTGTGCAATTTTAATTTATGCACATGATACAAAAGTTACAAACGAGCGAATGACACCACAATATTTTATTAAAAAAAAAGAGTTCATAGTTCTAGTTAATGACCTTCCGTTGGAGAGACCGTGGTAGCGCCTTCGCCAGCCTCCCGACGCCGACGTTCTACACCTTCCGTTGGAGAGACCGTGGTAGCGCCTTCGCCAGCCTCCCGACGCCTACGTTCTACACCTTCCGTTGGAGAGACCGTGCTAGCGCCTTCGCTAGTTTTGCGACGCTGTCGTTCTAAATCACCAGTCATTTGGTTATCGTTGGTAACGAATACCGTGCATGTAGATGGGTTTGTAGGATAAAAATGCAACGATGTGAAGTTAAAATATAAAAACAAAATTGCTAATACTATCTTACACTCCATCGTTTCAACACTCTAAAATAGGTATAGAATAACTAAAACTATAAACATCTCTTTCTTCTCAGCTGCTGGTATTTATACAACTCGTCTTTGATGAATTTTGTCATCTCTGAAATAGCGCATGCGCATAAATATGCCGCAGAGAGAACAGACCGTATGCATTGTATGATAAAGGGAGGTAATGTTGATTGCTGGACTCTTTCCCTATACATAGGTTCCTTACTATGTGCATATTGGGAATATTCTCTAAACAGTATTATAATTATCGTTGATTGCGCTATGTACGGATGGCACGGACACTAGTTTTAAAGTAATACAAAACTCATCTAGATTTTCTGATCCACGTGTCATGAAAAGGTACATATAGTGTCTTACCTACCGTAATCGCTCTTTTATAACAAAGATACACTTTCTATTAAATTATAGAGCGAAATCGTATACATGAGCTTTGACCATTATGTTTATTATAATACTATGTTAAAGTCTGGAATCTATAAAATACATTTTACAACCAACTAACCCTCGTATATTATCTTACAAAAATAGTAAAAAAACATATACAAGGAAAAACCAAATCATAGCTCAGACGACAAGTAGAGCTGGCTTCTGAACTTAAAAAGAAAAAGGATTGAAACTGACAAAACATAGGGACCCAGATTTTGTATTCATAAAATATTGTAAATTATTCATAAAAGAAATATTTTAAGGTTGCCTGATTAAAAACTATAATGATTCTAATGAAATTCCGAGATAGCTATACACAAAGTAGGTGAGTTCCTAATATCAGTCATCCCTTAAATAATGTCTGATTTAAGATTCAGTAAAGGAGAAAGGATTTCAAACGCTTTTAATGTTATTTAATTAATAATGTATGTTCCATTATTATTAATTACTCCCTGCCAACGATTCACAAGTTTCCGAACGCAACTTCCATAAAATTGTTGGGGTTTGGAGGAAAAGAATGTAGAGAGGGTAGTTTTGAGATGTTCATGTGTTCCAAGCTATTTTCCATCAAGAAAATTCTGCAAACGTCAGAAGAGATGATAATCAAATGGAGCAAATTCTGGAGAATAAGGAGAATGATGGAAATTTTAACCAGTTAAGCTCTTACATTTTTGCAGATGTAATCCTCGTTGTATGGGGCCGTGAATAATCCTGGTGTAACACAACACCTTTACGATTGACCAAAACAGGCTTCTTATCTTTTAGTGTAACATTCAAGCGCACTAACTGTTTTGACAATAGAAGTCTGAAGTAATCCTTACATCGAGTGGCACCAACTCAAAGTAGATCACACCAACGATATCTCACCAAATGCTTAACAAGACTTTCGTAGGGACTAAGTCCATTTTGGGCTGTGCTTTAGCCAGTTTACCTGCACTGATCCATTATCTGTAGCACTTAAAAACTGTTATAAAATATCCATTTTTTCATCTCCAGTCCCTAACATGTCCAAAAACGGTGAGTTACTTTCACGAGAAAACAGATAAGTACAAATGTTCACTCTTGTTCTAAAGTTGGCTTCTGTCAAATCATGGGGAACCTATGTTTCAAGAGTTGACATCTTTCTAAGCTGTTTCAGATGACGGTGAACTGTTGAATGGGTTGAATTAAGCTTCTGTGCTAGTTCTCCAACTGTAACAGCACAATCTTCATCAAGTGAACCAGCAGAACGTCTGGAAATAAACTCAACAGGACGACCTGAACGTGGCGCATCACTTAAGCTGTAGACACATCCATCTTCATAAGAGTTTATTTTATTAATGATCTGAAAAGTGGAGATGGCTTAGTTTCTTTCATTTGTCTGGACAGGTGTATACACGTCTTAGTGTATATTGTAGTAATTACAACCTTCTAAAAAGAAAGAAATGTTGATTCCCTTCTGTATTAAATTTTGGTACATTACTAATGAGATAACCTGATATAAATGATTTTTTTTCCTTCTGAAGTGTTCAGTATTCGGTGAAGTGGCATGTCCTTTTATATCTCTGTCTGGCTTGATTCAATTTTTTAAGTTTATTACTAGTTTTACCCAGTTTTTGTGTTTAGTGATTTTTCGTATTTATTGAGGTTAGATACTAAGTACATTATTTTGTATGTTAGGTATTTTAAACATAATTTACAGGACATAAAATGCAAGTTCACATTATTTAGAGCTGTATTTTTTGTTCTAGAAGGATATAATACCTGACTTAAGTGTTGTAAGTACAAAAATTTACTTACCTAACCGAAGGACAATTACACATTGGACAAAGTTGTGTGATATATAAAATTGAATGGCACAAATTGTGCTATTCTAGCTTAGAACAAGCGTAAGACGGTTCCAACATATTTGAAACTATCAATATAGTCATAATGAAAATATCTTTAATTCACTAAAGCAGTGGCGAAACCCAGGGGTTCGGTCAGTCAGTCGCAGTTGTTCGGCGAAGGTCAAAACACACATACTGTGTGTGTATCAATTCCGTTCATTCCACTCGTATGATTCGTAACGTCATGCCTACTTGGCCATCATTGGCTTCGGCTGATCACATCACGTCACTTGGCCTTAATGTCTGTGCTGCAGGGAACTTCGTGCGCTTAGTAGTCGACTTCTGACTGTAGTAATTGTGCGTCATTTTATTATTTTTCTCCTAATCTTTCAATCCCTTCATACTAACTATGTCGAGCAAAAGGTGGTCGGACGAATACGTACCATATGGATTCACGTGTATAATGGAACATGATGGGAGTCAGCGTTCTCAATGCATGATTTGCAATGCCAAGTTGAGCAATTTTAGTCTAGCACCTAGACTAAAAAAACTAAGAAAACACTCCCTAAGGCTGCATGGAGATGGGAAATACAAGAATACAACGCTTGCTCAATTCAAGGTAAAGAGAGCCAGGTTCGATGAAAAGGCTACTTTGCCTGTTCTCGGCTTTGTATCCATCGACAAACCGATCCTCACAGCATCGTACGAAGTTGCGTACTTGATCGCAAAGCAGGGCAAACCACATACCATTGGTGAAGCACTCCTAAAACCAGCTGCGTTGAAGATGGCGAATATCATACTGGGAAAAGCTGCTGAAAATAAGTTATCCCAAATTTCTCTTTCAGATGACACCATCAGCAGCAGAATAGATGACATGAGCGATGACATCTTGGCTCAAGTGGTTGCAAATTTGATTTGAAGCCCACCAAAATTCAGCCTTCAACTCGACCAGACCACTGAGGTTTCCAATCTAAGCCAGCTCGTTGTATTCGTGCGCTATGGGAAGAACGACGAGATAAGATATTTTTTATTTTGTAAGCCTTTTGTTACAACAACAACTAAGGCAGTCGACGTGAAGAAACTTGTGGATGACTTCTTCAGAGACAACGATCTTTCGTAGGATATGGTTTCTGCAGTTTGTTTGGACGAATCTCCAGTCATGCTGGAACGAAACTTTAGTTTTGTTGCACTGGTGACAGCCGATGCACCACAGATCGTTGTAATGCACTGTGATCTGCTCAGGCATGCGTTGGCAAACAAAACCTTGCCTTCAAAACTGTCAGAAGTATTAAAAATTGTTGTGGAATGTGTGAACTTTGTGCAAAATAGTGCCCTGAAACACCGCATCTTCAAAATGCCATGTAATGAAATGGGCTCTGAAGTCAAGGTACTTCTGTACCATTCTATCGATCGTTGGTTATCCCGAAGAAAGGTGCTGAATCGTGATTTTGCCAAGCGTGTGAATTAAGCCCTGTTTTTGCAAGAGCACCAACATTGTCATGCAAATTGCTTCGAAAAATCTCATTTTGGCGTACATGGACGATGTCTTCAATGCTTTTCGTCATCTCAATCAACAGATGCAGGGCGGTGGAGTCAACATAATCGAAGCTGAAGAACACTTAAAGGCTTTTCAAAAAAGCTACCGTTATGGAAACGACGAACAGAGAATGATAACTTTGCAAACTTTCCCCCTGCTGGACGACTGTGTATGTAAGATCGAAGATGTGTCTGAAATCGGAGACATTTCTGTACTCGGGGAACTGAAGCAAGTAATTGCCATGCACTTAGATGAGCTCGCAAAGTCTCTCGACGGATACTTCCTCACCAGAAAGTCATGTGCAGCATGAGGGAGACAGCCGCTCACGTGTAGTGTTGCGATAGCAGATGTCAATGATGTATACCTCGACGAAATCATTGAACTTCAGCATAGCTAGGTTCAACAGAAACTTTTCAGAGCAACAACGCTTTCAACGTTCTGGTGTCACCAAATCGTAGCGTACCCTCTTATTGCTAAGAAAGCCCTTGAGATAATCATACCGTTTGTTTCAGCATATCTTTACGAGCAATCCTTTTCGAGGATGGTAGACATACAAACGAAGAAAAGGAACATACTTTTTTGCGAAAATGATATTAGAGTGGCACTTTCCAAGGTGAAGCCGCGCATTTCTGAACTTGTCTCTGATAGGCAACAACAAAAGTCACATTGATTTGCTGTAAATATTCATTGAGTTATGTTTTTGTTTTTTATGTGAAATCCATGTTTTGTTGGTTATGTTCTTTGCACACAGTGATATTATGTGTAAATGATGCATGGCTCATTTTGTGCATCAGTAAAATATCTACTTATGTTAAGTATATTTTATTTTTCCAATTACGAAGGGTTCAGTGAAACTTCCGGGGTTTAGTACCTCTAACAAGGTTAAGAACCACTGCACTAAAGTAAGTAGACATTTATCTCTGAGGTTTAGGAAACGTTCGAATCACGAAATATTGTAGAACCTCAATTGTAACCTCCTAGTACTTAACCATTGACCGTCAACAATACTGAATTAACGTGTCTCAGAAGTAGTATAGAAGATGTAATTTAATTAGGAACAATGAAATGGTTTATTGTTTAAACAGTTTGTGTGTGGATATGGAAAATGTTAAATACATAGTTTGTAAAGAAAATCTCATGTCAAATAATGAGCATATTTCATGTAAGGGTTTGTGTAAAGGCTATTATATCAATGTCATCTTAAAACGTGCAGGAAGAAACAACTGAATAGAGATACAAACCAAATCAACTAGAAAAGTTGTGGAAGGAATCATGAGAGTATGGATACTGACAGCATTTAATAATCATTTTATGGAATTCGTTATGAATAATTTATAAAAATATAAATAAACTCACGTCTTACATATCGTAAATGTAAATTTATCATACCAATACTTCATTATTACAGCTACTTTAGAAGCTATCGATACCCAATTAGATATGCATTAATGTTCCTAAAAAAAAAAATAGAGGGAGTAACTTCTGTATTTGTTTATTTTAATTAAATGTTTTTGGATCCAAAACTAATATTCTAGTTTTAAACACCAATTAGTTTGTAAATATTCGTCAACATACAGTGTAGCTTCAGTTGTTTCCTGGTACTTTAGTTTTGTTGAACCGCAGAATCAAAAATGAAAACTTTCACATTTACAGCGTGTAACTATATTAAAAAAAAATTTACGAATTTTAAGAATGTATGCAACCTAGCTTTCGAAAAACTTTTTTATTTTATGAATCTGTCGATTTATTTCTTTCCTGGATGTTAAAATTGGTAATTACGTTTATCTGCAATTACAAAGGAAGCTTCATGTACATCTCAAACATTTACTTCTTTTAATGTCAGTTCATGAGTGTCTGTTTGGTTAAATTTTTTTATCATTATTTTGTATTGGTTAAACGACGCAGTTTGGTTAGATTCAGTAATGTTTAGAACAGTGATGGGATTCAAATATTTTAACGACCAATTATATGTCGCGTTACACACCACAATTTTGTGTGATTGAAAATAACAACAAAAATATCTTACTCAAATAATTTATTCAGCATGCTTTAAATATTTCCAAATTGCCACTTGATTATCATTAAAATCTTTATTCCTTCCACGCTTGAACCCGTTGTCATCAACTTTGTGTATTTTCACAGCCAATTTTCAACTGGAAAAGCGGGATTCTCTGAAACCAGTGGGAGGCCTATCAAACCAATTGTGATGAGGTTTGCCACATTTTCAACTGTAAGGCGGCTTCTTTCATCTGAAAATATAATATTTGTTATTGAAAACCCTTTTTCTGCTTCTGCGGAACTAAGAATACCACTATTGATAATATTTTTAGCCTTTTGTACAGTTCTTGAAATCTCATCATTATGATGATTTCGAAGGACATTTTTCACATAGACACAAAAATCATTAATGATGATATCGTGATGAGAGAACTTACTGAATTCATACAATTTGTCATCAGTGTGTTTCCAAGGCAGCAACTTTATCAGTACTCCAAAAAATCTGGTTCAAGTATGTTTACCAGTTCATGAATTTTATTGTCATTTTCTTGTGCATTATTTGTTAATTTTAAACGATCACAATTCATAATATTTCACATCGCCATTTGAGTTTGATGATATAATAGATGATATTGCCAGAGATACCGAGTGTATTTTCAACGTGTGTGTGTGTTGTTGCATGGACAGCCACACTATGTTTTTTCGTGTGTACAAACCCATGATTTTAGGTTTCTAGTGCCTTATGCTTATTTTTGTTTCAATGAGAATCATGTAGATTCAGATAATAAATATTCATGTTGCTGGGGTTACAATTCCAATGGTGATCTGCAAGCTACCCAACTCGTTAATGAAATCTAATAATGGGAGATGTACATGTTAATGTATAGGAGACACTAAACTACATTTCCAATGATTAACAGTATGATGACAGATTCGACACCAACCAGCATTCAAGACAGTCAGATGAATTTAAAAGCTGTAAACTTAAGCGACATGCTAAGAATTTGACTATTTGTACCATTAAAAACAGATGACTACTCAAAAATAGAGTTATTTCTGGTGGAGACAAAGAGAAGAAATTCTTCCAGGTTTCATAAAACCTCCAGTTATTTATTAAAGGGTAAATTTAATAAAGACTCGATAGAGCTATTTTATAAAAATTTTGCACCAAATATTTGTAATTTTATGAAACAGGTTTCGTGTAGTTTTTATAAAAAATTTCATTGGAATTAAACCATTTGTATAAAATGTAATAGTGTTATATTCTACATTATTTTCCTACTTCATTTACAAAATTATTTATAGAATTTTCGAGATATGTTTCAAAACTCTATAATACATATAGGTAATTAAAGTATCAAAGAGTTTTGAACAATATTAATCTTGAATTTATATATTTTGCGCGAAATTATTTTTCAAACTTTTAAATCGAAAAGTGTAAATTCTTTAGATCCTGAGTTTTGAAGAGTGAAACTCATTGTTTGGTATTAGTTCTGTTGAATTTCTCAACCCTGATTTTTACTTTTAAATTGTATTTTAAAACGTGGGTAATAACTGGAATTTATAAGTTCAACCTGGTAAAACTGATGCCGCAGAACCTTTATGTAGCAATTTATTTTATTGGACATATGGTGAAATTGTTATTATTCAGTTTTCTTTTTGGGAGGGGCCGGCATAGCCAGGAAGATAAGGCACTCGACTCGCCATTTCACCCATGGGGGCGTTATAAAGTGAAGGTGAATCCCACTGTTCGTTGTTAAAAGAGTAGCCCAAGAGTTGGTGGTGATGACTACTTGCCTTCCTCTATTCTTACACTTCCAAATTAGAGATGGCTAGCGCAGATAACCCTCAAGTAGCTTTGCGCGAAATTCCAAACAAACCAAAATCTTCTGGGGTGATTGGGGAGAGGGCATTTGTGAAAGTAACATTTTTAGTTATGGTATGATTGCATCTTATTAAATAATCAAATGTTGACTTTTTGTTACATGTTTGCATCCTTGATTGGTCACATTTGGACTGTATTAAGTGTTTTGTTACCTTCATATATCTTTTTCAATCAAAGTTACTATTTTGTAACGTTTTACTTTATATTTGCTATCAAAATTCTGCATTTCGTTACACACTTCTACTCAAAACCTTAAACGTTAACCTTCTGCTTTGTAATTTAGAGTTTTTTCAAAGTAAAGTTTCTTCTTTAAACTTTCTTATATACTTTGAGAATCAGTAATTGATTATTTCCTTATTTGAATAGTTTGGAATAAAAGTTTCTATAATTGTATGTATCGTTCTAGAACAAACAGTCACACCTTTCGAAAGAAAAAACAACAAAAAACACTATGTCTTTTTCTGTTGAGATTTTTAAAATTCACAGTTGAAGTCTACTCAGCTGCTGGGATTTTTTGGATCCCAACACTTATTCTTCAGTTATCTATTTGCAAATGTGGTTGCTCAAAGGAATAGCTAATATTCCATTATTAACAAACTCCAGATTTATCTAATGAAAAGGAATTATGTAAATTCATGTTTCCACTTTCTCCTGGTTTATTAAAAGCTGTGTGAAAGCCCATCGTTTTAAAGAAATGTTTAGATCTGTCTTTGACTTCAGATTTGAGAAATATAACTATATTTTACTGCCAAGTAATATACGAGCGACTGGTAAGGTTAATGAGTGTATAATGAAAGTGACTGACATAATCGTATTTTCTTTAATGTAAAAGTTGTCAAGTAATATATGAGTTGTTGGTATGTATAATGAGCGACATGCAATGGAAGGAAAATCTGTTTATGGTAAACGACAGTAAAACTGGGTTGGTTTAAGTGAGGTTCGACATTTGTTTAAGATCTGTAAATTCTCTGTATCAGTATCACATCTGGTAAGATAAATGACATCAGTATAATAGCCCCATTTGAAACAAAAGGAGCTTCTCAACAGAACTTAATTATAATTCATTAATTTTTCTTTACACAAACAGATGAAGATCTATTAATTCCAAACAACTGAGTTATCAGAAACAGTACCGTCCAAAACTTCAAACTTAAGTATAGTCTCAAGCAATATTCTATATAATAAAACTATTTTTATATGTAATGATATTTGATATTAAAGAAGAGAAGTATGAAACTGAGTGAAAGTTAAAACATAAAGTATAAAATATTATCAGATCTGGAAACAACTAAAAAAGTAATAAGGAACATAGTGGATGATAAAATCAAATTTAGCTCTAAAACCCGTTACCAGTTCATGTGATAAATCTTGTATTTATCATTCCAAAAGTATTAAAGAATTTCACATGAAAGTTGCTATGGAGTGGTTTGATGAATATTGTAACATCTACTGAATTGGTGATGATTATCTTTTAAAATATTATAAACTGGTGCAATATTTACAATATTCCATGTGAAGGTTACTCTGGTCATGATATCAGTACTATTACATAGAAATTGTCGGATTTGGCTTAGAATTATTCTTTAAGGATTTGATTATGATGCCACTTCTAAAAATCATATTTGAAACATAATTAAACAACTTGACAAATAAAAAAATAGATTTGAGTATTTTGTCAGATGCATTTTATAACCCATCTAACTTAGCGAAAAATAAAGCATGCATAACCCTTTCTAACATGCTTATCTAGTAAATTGCTTATGTCAGCTGACATGGAAATTCTTAACCCAGTTTTGATCATTTGCTGTTAGTCAGTCAATTCAGTCTCAAATTTTGGACATATTCACGTCGAACAATTTGCATTCGTTCCATTTGTTCCACTTGTTTAGTACGTTGATGTAATAAACGCTGTTAACAACGATCCTAAGGTAAGTAGAGTACACATTGAACGTT
This sequence comes from Tachypleus tridentatus, assembly GCF_004210375.1. Lineage (NCBI taxonomy): Eukaryota > Metazoa > Arthropoda > Merostomata > Xiphosura > Limulidae > Tachypleus > Tachypleus tridentatus. The sequence continues at coordinate 148,881,822 of NC_134833.1, forward strand.
TTCAGTAAGTTGTCTGTTCTGTCGATGTTTCGTTCGAAATTCTTGATCCAACGTTTTCTCCACCAAATATGCTTTCTCTTTATGACACGTGACTAGACGGTATACTGTTGCTGTCAATCCAATTATTTCCTTGTAAAACAGTGGTTGGTGACTGGTGATCACTAGGCATGTTTTTTCTTTTCTTTCACTACTAAATTACCGACGCCTATAGCAGATAGCCCTCGTGCAGGATATAGCCAAATTCAAACAAACCAGTAGTCTCTTCAGAAAAAACTGATAAGCTAACGGAATTATCAAAGTTTGGTTTCGTTCACTAAAATGGAGAAACTTTGGAATTATCTATCGAAATTTGCATTCTGAGAGTCACAGCATACAGGCGTTCGGTTTTGAATGTAACAGACTTTACCGTCTTCACTCGTGAATGATAGTTCCTGACCGCCCGCGATTATTTTTTTTCGTCCCCTTCGGTGAACGAAATAATAAGTTTACCCAAATACCTCTCCAGAAACACACACACTCGTGAAATATGGACAAACCATGAATAAAGATAAATTCGGATGTTGTTAGGAAAAATCCCATGCGTATGATATGGTGTTGAACTAATCTGGAACTATCACAATTTACTATAACTATAACTCGAAAGAGTTTCTCCAGAATACAATCTACCTATTGTGTTTAAACACCTAATCCCAAATCCTATGATTGTATTTGCTAACTAATTTTCATTTCTTCATGTACTAATTACTCATGTCTCGCTTTTTGTACAATTTTCTTAGTGGTTTGCTAACGACAATATTCTTATTTTACTCTTGTATGATACTACAGATGGATCTGCACAACAATCAATGAAGGCCGGGTTTGAGAGTAGCTGCAGACAATATTTGAATGTGATTGGACACAGAACATTATGCACTACTTATTTTATATATATCATGAACAGTGGTGTCTGTCCATCAATTTATCTCTGTCTTCTGTTTATGGTGGCCTTTTCTCGCGCTGAGTTTGAAAAAGCGGATGAAGTCAAAGTTCAACATTAACTATTTAAATAACAGTATTAGAGGTATGAATAATGTTGACAACAAACAGGATATTCTACACTAACTTGTTATGAATTAATAACACTTTCAATCACATATCAACATGTGGCATAATGGTATATTTCTGTTGAGTGGTTCTTAGCAGAACACTTCCTATACAAAAATGGAACATCAAACATAGTAAACTAAAACCCTTTTGACACATCTACTCTAGAGTAGCACACAATCTCACAATTTGTTTTTATCACTGGGAGTAAATTGTGTATCCTTTGAACTTTAAATGTTTGTTTCTTTGTAGCGTCTATTTGTGTACTTTAATCATAAAACATTTTGTGGATCATTCGATTTTTATATTTCATATAATATATATATATATGTGTGTGTATAATAGGTTAAATAGGTACAAAATAGATCCACAGACGACAAAATACTCTTGTCAGATCTAAAACTTGTTGCTCTGAGATATACACCAGCAAACCGTTATACACGTGATCGCGAGAAACAATCCTTCATTTATAATCTAGGTACAATTTGTTAACTAGCTTTAAAGGAGAAACTCTCTGTTTTATAGCCCAGGTTTGAACATCTGTCTTTTCCAACTGCTATCCTTCACTCATCTGTTTTATATTTCTGCCTTTATTTTCCTTGTCATTCGGTCCCCGCTGATACATCGGTAAATTTACGGATTTACAACGCTAAAATCAGGCGTTCGACTCTCCTCTGTGGACCCAGCAGACAGTTTGGTGCAGCTTTGCTATAAGAAAACACACTAAGGAGACAAGATGTTAAAGTAGGAACCGAACTGTGCGAAGGAAAAGCAAAATTTTGTAGTCGAAAGTTTCTCACCTTACATTTCATGGGTACTTCGGCCAGTACAATTTGCAGGTGTAAAGTTTTGTATAAATATTTTAAATGTATATTCACATAAGATCGTTATATAAATCTGAATTAAATTCTTGAAATGAGAAACAAAAGTCAGACAACAAGTCGGTAACCTTCACGTTACTCAACAACGTGGGTGAGTCTTAATAATTAGGGTTAGCAAACATGGGGCTGTTTTAGATAGTACGGTACTGAACGATTTAGAAAAAGTGGACATTTTCTAAGAAAAAAGATTCTTTTTACGGCAGTAGAAAAGTGTTCGGATTGTGCTAATACAAACAATCATTTGTCATATATTAAATGTGCTACCGTTTAATGAATAAACAACAGTTTTTAAAACTCCATTTCTTAAAGCTATATTTATAAATTTCATCAACAAAGATATAATCAAACCTTCAGAATTAGCAATCGTGAAAGTTGAGTGCTTGTTACAAGGGCAGAACTTAAAATTCTACTGTATGAAAAACAAAGGTTTGTAGCATGTATTATAGTTATTTTGATAATTGTCTGGATTTAGGATACCAAAGTGGGAATTTTTTATTGGTTTTTTGTTTAAAATTAGAACAAATTGATAACAAAGACCATTATAAAGTAATATATATTGACTCTTTTAAAGTTAGAACGAATTGATGACAAAGAGCATTATAAAAACCATCTCTATTGTCTCTGAAGTTATCTTTATCAGTAAACTTATGCTTCTAATCTTTACTTTGTACCATAGATTTGTTTGATAATACTACTACCCTTACCCTTATTCTTCTGCGGTGATAAGCATACGCGGACTAAAAAAAGAACCAGTTGGTGGTTTTGATCTAATGCACTACACGTGAATAAGGGTGTGTTATTTTAAGTAAATATGACACCTAACAGAACATTTAAGTGTTACATAATGGTTATGTTGGCCATGTAAATTCAAATATTACGAAACGGTAATTATGGCCATAAACATTCAAATATTACGTAACGGTAATTCTGGTCATATAAGTTATGTACTGTATTTGAAGTTTTAGGAACTGCACGTTCCTGGAGTTTAGGATTATAAGAGGTTTTATTAATATATTTTAAACGTGTAGTAAAAGTTTGGTGAAACGGAGAGCGCCTGGAGACAACAGCTAGTACGTTTCGTGTTCCATAAATAACGTGTCCACTTTTATCTCTGTACTGGTAGTCTCGTTAATAATATTAGCTAATGTATCTAATTATATTGCTTTTAAATATTTATTTATTAGCAAATTTTAGTTATAGACTTTGTTTCGCATTATCAGCTTAATATAAGTATTTGGGACTAACCTAAATCTCCTAAGCTGGTCTAGCCTCGTGAGATGTTATTGGGATTAAGGCCGAAAATGATACTTTTTATAAAAAAGAACGTCAGAAAAAGACATAAAATTTTCTATACTTATTATAAGGTTTATTTGTTTTTTTTTATTCACTCTAAGTAGGTAGCTTGCTTTGATCTTAAGTTAATATTAATGTAATTTGTATATTGTATGTATCATTAATAACAATTAGCTTCGGCTGTTATAATCGCAATAATTAATATTTTCACTTTTGGGCGACATTTATCTTCGTGTTATTTTAAAATACCTTAAGATACACAATGAACAACACAGTTCTGAAGAATGCGTTTTGATTTCCAGTGTCCCACTAAAATATTTTCATCTTTATTGAAAGTATGTCTAATTCGTAATCATTTTGAGTCTCGAGTTATTTTATTTACAGGACTGGTTTTGTAAAACTATATTATTCCTCAAAATGTACGAGTATAAATTGGATGTTCATAAAATGTCTCCAACTACATTCCAGGATCACAGTTTTTGTTTTCAGTAAGGATGCCCTGTTCAAATTTACTACTTGACTGGTTGTGGTAAGTGTTTGAGAATAATACGAATCTTATTTTATTTATTTGTTGTACCTTGCTATGATGGGTTTAGTTTTAAGCCTTAGCTACTTGACATCTTTAATTAACTGGTACTATATTAACTACTTAATTTAACTCTTGTTACATGGATCTTAAACATGATACAACTATTGTTTAAGCAGTTTCAACATCATTATTTTTACCGTTTTGTTTTCATCCATGTGTGAGTGTTTATCACCAATATTTCTCGAAAACAGTTGGGTAGATTTAAACGAAAGATAGTATACACTTGGACTATAACCCAACTTAGTAGTAATTAATAATTAGAAGGTGGATGTCAAAGGTAACAGCGAGTTCACGAAAAAAAAAATCATATTTGTTACCATGGAGACCGATTTTGTACACTATTTTTGTTTCATATCTTATACAAAAACGAACGGATTTGTTGAAACTTTGTAATCATATGTGGAATGTTATTACCTATTGTTCGTTGATGTTCATAACGACAAATATTCAGACACATTTTCATATGTTTTAAGAACCAAGTATGGTCAACGCCATGCAGGTACTGGCATTATTGTTTAAAAAAAATCAATATTGTTTTATTATTGACTGAGTTAAAGGTATTGTGTTGAGCAGGTTACAAAATCGTAATTTAGAATGCACTTGATTACTGATAAATTTAACGCCATCCTTTTGTTTCGCTTTAAAACATCCTGTACTTATCAATCTGATTTAGAAACATTGTTGTAGAGCAGCACTTGGTTGAGTGACGCCTGTTTCTTAGAAAATTAACGTTATTTAAACAAACCTGTTTCTTTTATAAACAATACAAAACATGGAAACGTACCAACTTGTCGGGATTATTTGGTTTGAGAGTTTTTTTTATACTCTTGGTAAACATGATAATGTTTTGTTTATAATAAGAAGCCTTGACTATACCATTTTTTTCCAACTTGAGAATAAAAGATTGTTTAGTCTCAGTTGTTAAGTTGGTTAAGAATAACGATATGGATGTTAGATAGATATAAAATAATGAAAAATAGATATATGAAGTTCAGATAGTAAGACGATAAAGAATATAGATCTGGGTGAGAAGTGGTCGGTAATACAATGAAGAATAGGAATTTGGGTGTGAAATAGTTAGCAAGACGATTAAAAATAGAGATGTGGATATCAAGCAGTCGGTAAGATAATGCAAAATGGAGATGTGAGGATAAGTAGTTAGAAAATAGGTGAAGAATAAATATTTGGATGTTAAATAGTTAGCAAGACGATAAAGAACAGAGATGTGGATGTTAAACAGTTAGAACGTAGGTGAAGAAAAATGATGTGGAGCCAGATAGTTATAAAAATATGAATAATATATATATGAATTTCAAATAGTAACACGATGAAGAATGGAGATCCGGGTAGAAAGTGGTGGGTAATAGAATAAAGAAAATAGATTTGGGAGTCAAATAGATAGAAGGACAAGAATAGAGATTTGAATTTCAAATAGTCAGCAAGACGATGAAAAATAGAGACCTGGATGTCAAGCGGTAAGATATTGCTAAATGGAGGTGGGAGGGATAAATATTTAGAAAAAATAGGTAAAGAATGGAGATTCGGATGTCAAATAATTAGCAAGACGATAAACAAGAGAGATGTGGGCATCAAACAGTTAAAAGGTAGGTGAACAATAAAAATACGGAAGCGAGATAGTTATAAAAAGATCAAGAGTAGATTGATGAATTTCAAATAGCTAGACGAAGAAGAGTAGAGATCTGGGTGGGAAGTGGTGGATAATACAACTAATAATAGAGTTTTGGGTGTTAATTTCATAGAAGAACAAGAATGGAGATTCGGGTGTCAAATAGTTAGCAATGCGACGAAGAACAGAGACCTGGATGTGAAACGGTCGGTAAGATAATGTGAAATGGAGAACTGAGAAACAAATACTTAGAAAAAAGGTATGAATAGAGATTCGGATGTCATAAACTTAGCAAGGCAATGAAGAATAAAGATATGAATGTCAAACAGTTAAAAAGTTAATGACCAATAAAGATGTGGAAGCCAGATGGTCATAAAAATAAGAAAAATAGGTATATGAATTTTAAATAGCAAGATGAAGAAGAATAGAGATGTGGGTGGACGTTCTGGGTAATACATTGAAGAACAGAGATTTGGGTGATAGATATATAGAATGGGAAGAATAGAGATTTCAGTATCAAATAGTTAGGAAGAGGATGAAAAATAAAGACTTGGATGTCAAGTGGTGGGTAGATAATGGAAAGTGGAGATCAGATGAATAATTACTCAGAAAAAAATATGAATAAAGATTTCGATCTCAAACATTTAGGAAGGCGATGAAGAATATAGATATAAATGTCAAACAGTCAAAATAAAGGTGAAAAATAAAGATCTCGATGCCAGAATTTTGTAAAATTTTGAAGAATAGATATATGATTTTCAAATAGCAAAGCGAAGAAAAATACAGATGTGAGGGGAAGTGATGGGTAATATGTTGAAGAATAGAGATTTGGGTGATAGATATAGAGAATGACAAAAATAGAGATTTGAGTATCAAATAGTTAGGAAGAGGATGTAAAATAGAGACTTGGGTGCCAAGTGGTGGAAATATAATGTAAAATGGAGATCTGAGGAATAAATATACTGTTGAAAAAAAGAAATGCGAAAGGGATATTTTTGTTATTTTAAAGAGAAATATATGTAATAACGTTACAAGCTCAGAGTAGGTGATGTTACACGTGTTAAAGCACTGTTTGTGAGACCAAAATGACAATAAAAGTTGTGCACTTTGAAAAGGGAGGAAAACAACGGATTTTTCGCCAAAACGCATTCGTGTCCAATAAATCCCTATAAAAGTGACGGGTTCTCGGTTTCCATAGCTCAGTGTTAAGCCACCGACACGCAATACGGTTATGCCAAGACTGACTGAAGCACAACGCAACAACGCCATTGGTCGCTTGGAAGCAGGCGAATCTCGATGAGATGTTGCCTGAGCTGTGAATGTCCATTTACGCACCATCACAAGGCTATGGAATCGTCACCAACAACATGAATCAACTTATGACCGTTTACGAACTGGCAGACCTCGTGTGACCACGCCCGGACAAGATCGCTACATCCGGTTACGTCACCTTCGGGATAGGACCACCACTGCGACGTCTACTGCCTCAACCATACCAGGGTTGTGTAGGATTTCCGATCAGACCGTTGACGAGATTCTTAGGTCCCATGTGCAACCCATCATGGTGAACGTCAACGACGTTTTTTCAACATGTCAACGCCCGTCCTTACACAGCCCGAATTACCACTGTCTTTTTGAGACACCACAACATCAACATTCTTCTCTGGCACTTCAGATCACCAGATATAAATTCCATCGATCATCTTTGGGACCAGTTGGACCGACGTCTGAAACGGCGACAACCTCAACCGCAGACTCTACCTCAGCTTGCAGCAGCTTTGCAGGCTGAGTGGACAGCCATTCCACAGGATGTGATTCGTCATCTCATCGCTTCCATGGGCAGGAGATGCCAATTAGTTATTGATGCTCACGGGGGGCATACTCGTTATTGACGTTGAATGACGTTAAACTTCAACTTGTGAGCGTGGACTTCGCCTTTGTAGACTTTGGATGTTCAGCAGTGAATGTGTAAAGTTTCACACATGTCATACAGAACTACCCGGAATAAACTTGTTAACAATATGTCTCAAATTTTGCCTTTTGCGTTTCTTATTTTGAAGAGTATATTTTGAAAAAAGAGGTAAGAAAGGGATTTCTACATCCAATACTAAGGAAGATGATTAAGAATAGAGATATGGATGTGAAACAATTAAAAATTAGGTGAAAAATAAAGATCTGGATGCAAGATTTTTATAAAAATGTAAAGGAGAGGTCTATGAATTTCAAATAGTAAAACGAAGAAGAATAGATGTATGGATGGGAAGAGGTGAATAATACAACGAAGAATAGAGATTTGAGTGTTAGATATATAGAATGGCAAGAATAGATATTTGAATGTCAAATAGTTAGAAAGAGTTCAAGAATGGAGACTTGAATGTCAATGTTCAATAAGATAATGCAAAATGGAGATCTGAGGAATAAATACAAAGAAAAATGTATGAATACAACGAAGAATAAATATTTGAGTGTGAGATATATAGAATGGCAAGAATAGATATTTGAATGTCAAATAGTTATGAAAACATTCAGGAATAGAGACCTGGATGTCAAGCATTGAGTAAGATAATGCAAAATGGAAATATGAGGAATGAATACTTAGAAAAGAGTATGAATAAAGATTTGGATCTCAAACGATTAGCAAGGCAATGACGAATATAGATATGGATGTCAAACAGTTAAAATAAATGGAAAATGTAGATTTGGATGCCATGTCTTTGTAAAAATATGATAAAGAGCATATGAATTTGAAATAGCAAGACGAAGAAAGAATAGAGATGTGGGTGGGAAGTGGTTGGTAATAGAAAGAAGAATAGAGGTTTGGGTGTTAGATATATAGAAGGAGAAGAACCGAGATTTGGGTGTTAGATACATAGAAGGAGAAGAATATAGATTCGGCTTTGAAATAGATAGCAAGACGATGAAGAATAGGCACATGAAGGTGAAGCAGTGGGTAATATAATGCAAAATGGAGATCTGAGAAATAAATCCTTAAAAAAAAAAGGTTTGAATAGAGATTTGGAATTCAAATACCTATGGTGTTGAAAAGAGAGGTGTGGATGTCAAACAGTGTCTAGAAATTGAGATTTGAGTGTGAAATAGTTAGGAAGAGGATGAAAAATAGAGACCTGGATATCATGGGGTTGGCAAGATAATGCAAAATATAGATCTGAGGAATAAATGCTCAGAAAAATGTATGAATAAAGATTTAGATCTCAAACAATTAGCAAGGCAATGAAGAATAGAGTTATGGATGACAAACAGTTAAAACATAGATGAAAAATAAAGATTTGGATGGAAGATTTTTACAAAATATGAAGGATAGATATATGAATTTCAAATAGCAAGACGAAGAAGAATAGAGATATGGATGGAAGTGGTTGGTAATACATTGAAGAATCGAGATTCGGGTGATAGATATATACAATGGCAAGAATAGAGAGTTGAGTTGAACCACAAGAGTTTGCACATATTTTGGCCCACTGGCCCAAGGATGCCTTCGGGGTCCAATCCACCATTACTACACCTAAAAACAACACGCCTAAATTAACTGTCATTATCAGAGGTGTCGATTTCGACATCGAAGACAATGAAATCACAGATGAATTAAAAACCCAAGGCTACGATATTGTATCATCAAACCGAATTATCTCCTTCAGAACGAAACAAAAAGCGCCACTGATCAAGGTAACCGTCAACAAAAAAGACGATCAAGACAAATTATTAAAAACGGTTGCTTCTTATTTTTCAAGAGACACACGACCGAACCGAAAAAACACACCAAAACCCATTATTCAATGCTACAAATGTCATAGGTTCGGGTACACAAAACTAATTGTATGGCCAAGACAGATGTTTGAGATGTGTCGGACCTCACGAGGTTGCTCAGTGTCCTAACAAGCGTAACCAAGTGAGATGCGCAAACTGTCAGGGCCCTCACTCAGCCAGTTACAATGGCTACCCCAAATACACTCAAATACGTAATAAATTTATTTTCAAAACCACGAACAATAACAATCAATCCCACGGCACCCACATCACCAAACAACCTTTACTACAAACTCCGGTAGACTCGCAAATCAAACACTCTCAACGTCAACCAACACGTACTTACGCGGACGTAACACGCCCGAAAACAACACAAGCATTCAACCCCACAGATTTCACCACAAACTTACTTGCAATGCTAATAGAATTGAGTGATCTCCCGTCATTCGAATCGAGGCACGAGTCACTCAAGGTTGTTTGTAGTCTTGCAAGTTATTATTTTAACCTTCCTCACCTCAAACCACACCATCTTTCACTTAAAATTCATGCAAGGGAAATAAAATAACACAATGATACAACACATTATAATCTTACACATCAACTGCCAAGGAAATCTCAAAGACAAAAGGATAGAAATATTCAACATAAACAAACACATAAACGCCAACATAATCATCGTTTCAGAAACACTTTGCACAGAGAAACAAAACACCACAATCCCCGGATTCATCACGCACAGCATACCTTACTCAGAAAACAACAGAGGTATAATAGATTACTTTAGTACAAAAATATCGCATTTAAACTCGATAGAAGATTCCTTTAAATCTAACATTAATGAAACCATTTTTTGTAATATACACTTTAACAACCGGCTAACCATTCCGATTCTAGCCATATATTGCTCACCAACCAAAGATATCGACATTAACCTCCTTCAAAAATGTGTTAATCGTAAACCCAAACCAATTATTATTGGGGATTTTAATTCACCGCATACAGAATTAAGGGGTAAAAGAGACAGACGCAGAGGATCGTGGATAAAAAATTTTATCTCTAGTAATAAAATGCACCTAATTAATGACCATACACCTACACGCTTCTCAGCCGCCAACGGCTCATACGATGTACTCGATTTCATCATCGCACCCAAGGACATGGTAAACAGAATATCTAACTTTAAAGTACATGATGAAATCACCAGTGACTACTTCCCCATGTCATGTATAATTCACCTGCGCCACCCTGCGGTGGCGTACGTGACTCCCTCCGCATACACCTACACTAAAACATACTGGCTCACTTTTAATGCCTCTCTGGACTCATACCTACCCCATCCAATTGAACATGCTAACAACAAAACAGAACAGAACAAGAAAGCCATAAAAACACAATTTCTAAAACAAAGAAAAAGCAATCACTTATTCAATGGACTCTAACACCAGAAATTCACGCACTAATAATCAAACGCAGACAATTAAGACAAACGCACTACGTTACACGCGATCCACACATTAAAACAGAAATCAATAGAACAAATACAAAAATTAAACAAGAAATTAAAAAGCAAGAGAAAACAATTGGCAAAACTTCTGTAAAAACCAAGAACAATCCAAAAGAATTCTGGAAAAAATTCAAGAGTATTGCTTCAGACAAAAACACAAATTACATGCTACAACATATCACACACAACAATAAAATCGCAAGGACGGACGTATGAGAAAGCTGACTTATTAGCTGACTACTACAAATCCTCATTTAGCGACCTAACCTCAGTAGATTTTGACACACAACACCAACACCATGTCAACAACTTCATAAATACAAACCAATCCTCATTCTCACCACGATTCCCTGGCGAGACACTAGAAGCATACTCAATTTCAATCAATAGAAAAATAACCATAACCGAACTAAAAATTAATATCAAAAACTTGAAGAACACTTCCCCCGGACATGACCAAATACCAAATATTATTCTGAAAAAAAGCTCCACTCTCCTGTTACAACACCTCACAAATATCATGAACATTTCACTAGCGACCGGATACTACCCTGACAAGTGGAAAATAGCCATCATAACAACGATCCCTAAGAAACAAACTAATAGAACAAATCCAGATAATTTCCGCCCCATCAGTCTGTTAAGCTGCCTTGGCAAACTGATGGAGAGAATTATCTCTAACCGTCTACTCCATTTTTGCGAATCGAATAACATCCTTCCAGAATCTCAAAATGCCTCCAGAAAAATTAGGCAAACAACAAATCACCTTACACGATTCACCGAATCAATCTACAAAGCTTTCAACAAGAATCAAGTAACCATCGGGGTATTCCTAGATGTCAAAAAAGCATTCGACACCGTATGGCACAATGCGATCAAATACAAACTAAATCACCTGCAAATAAATCCCACGATAGTTAAATGGATTTCAAATTTCTTAACCAATAGAACAGCACAAGTAAAAGTCAATAAAACTATATCCAAATCATTTAATATAACTGCAGGAGTGCCCCAAGGATCAGTCCTCTCTCCACTTCTATACATAATTTTCGTCAGTGACATACCTTTTCCAAATCTAACATGCACACACAATTCACAATACGCAGACGACATCGCTATCTGGAGCACCTCCAGAAACCCAGTGATGGCCATGTCTCGCGTACAAGAATCACTAAATAACGTCTCAACATGGAGCAACAAGTGGAGAGTCGTGTTAAATCCAACGAAAACACAAGCAATCACCTTCTATAGGAAATTAAAGAAGCAAAGAAAAAATCTAGAAAAAATAAAACTATCACTCGGAAACACAACCATTAACATGAGCAAAAACATCACATTCCTTGGCATCACTTTCGACACAAAACTAACATGGAAAAAACATATAAACAATATACACTCATCAATCAGAAAAAGTATTTGACATCTAATGACTATAACCGGTAAACAATCGAAATGCTCACCAAACACAATTATACAAATATACAAGGCTTACATCCGTCTACTAATAGAGTACGGATGTCAAGTAACATACAATATGTCAAACAACACACTCCCAAAAATCCAAGTTCAACAGAACAGAATATTAAAATCTGCATTCAGCCTACCATCATTCACGCCAACAAATTATATACATCAAATTAGCAATTTACCAACAATAAGAGATAGAATAACAGAAATATCACTTAAATATTATCTAAAAGCAGAAAATAGAAACAAACTAACGGCATCACTACACAAATTATCCAGTGCACCAACAAAATACATTTCACCTTACAACATATTTCAAGAATCACAAATTACTCAACAAAGAAATAAATAAACCCAAGTCATTAACATGTATTCCTTTTTTTTTCAGATACCGGGCACACGACAGGCAAAACATTCGGCACCTGTACTGTGAAAGTGGGTTTTCTCGGGCACTCCTGTTTCCCCACAGGAAAAAACTTAGGCATTGATTTATAGATCCCAGGCAACTTTATTGCCAGACCCTGAATCGCGCCGTTTGATTTGATTTGAATTCTATTCATGAATTGTATTCATGTTCACATTTGCTTGACTTCTTCCTTTCGGGACAGGTCTCGGCCTTTCTTTCCGGTGCTGACTTTGCCTCCACCCAAGACAACATTTAGAGAGACATCCTCCACCCAAAGAGTTAAAAAAATAATAATAATTAATTAAAAAAAAAACAACAACTTATTCCTAATAACAATTCACGAAAGGGGACGAAGAGGAACCACAACGTTCCTGAACACCCCAGTTGGAGAGAGAACTCTTCTGATTTCTCTCTCTCTAAACTAAACCCTGCTACGTTAGTTTGCGTTTGCGTTTGCTGGCCTCTTTCCCTATACATTGGTTCCTTACTAAGGCATATTGGGAATATTATCTAAACAGTATTATAATTATCGTTGATTCCGCTATGTACTGATGGCACGGACACTAGTTTTAAAGTAATACAAAACTCATCTAGATTTTGTGATCCACATGACATGAAAAGGTACACATAGTGTCTTACATACAGTAATCGCTATTTTATAAGAAAGATACACTTTCTCTTCACTTATAGAGCGAAATCGTATACATGAGCTTTGACCATTATCTTTATTATAATACTATGTTAAAGTCTGAAATCTTTAAAATCCATTTTACAACCAACAACTTCTCGTAAACCATGTTACAAAATAGTAAACAAACATATACAAGGAAAACCAAATCATAGCTCCGTCGACAAGTAGAGCTGGCTACTGAACTTAAAAAGAAAAACAAATAGGATTGAAACTGACAAAACATAGGGACCCAGATTTTGTTTTCATATAATATTGTAAATTATTCATAAAAGAAATATTTTAAGGTTGCCTGATTGAAAACTATAACGATTCTAATGAAATTCCGAGATAGCTATACACAAAGTAAGTGAGTTCCTAATATCAGTTCCTAAAGCTGCATGGAGATGGGAAATACAAGAATGCAACGCTTGCTGAATTCAAGGTAAAGAGAGCCAGGTTCGATGAAAAGGCTACTTTGCCTGTTCTCGGCTTTGTATCCATCGACAAACCGATTCTGACAGCATCGTACGAAGTTGCGTACTTGATCGCAAAGCAGGGCAAACCACATACCATTGGTGAAGCACTCCTAAAACAGCTGCGTTTAAGATGGCGAATATCATACTGGGAAAAGCTGCTGAAAATAAGTTACCCCAAATTTCTCTTCTGATGACACCATCAGCAGAAGAATAGATGACATGAGCGATGACATCTTGGCTCAAGTGGTTGCAAATTTGATTTCAAGCCCAGCAAAATTCAGCCTTCAACTCGACCAGACCATACTGATTCCATTCTAAGCCAGCTCGTTGTATTCGTGCGCTATGTGAAGAACGACGTGATAAGATATTTTTTTTTTTTGTCAGCCTCCTCTTACAACAACAACTAAGGCAGTCGACGTGAAGAAACTTGTGGATGACTTCTTCAGAGACAACGATCTTTCGTAGGATATGGTTTCTGCAGTTTGTTTGGACGAATCTCCAGTCATGATGGAACGAAACTTTAGTTTTAATGCACTGGTGAAAGCCGATGCACCACACATCGTTGTAATGCACTGTGATCTGCACAGGCATGCGTTGGCAAAAAAACCTTGCCTTCAAAATTGTCAGAAGTATTAAAAATTGTTGTGGAATGTGTGAACTTTGTGCAAAATAGTGCCCTGAAGCACCGCATCTTCAAAGTGCCATGTAATGAAATGGGCTCTGAAGTCAAGGTACTTCTGTGCCATTCTATCGATCTTTGGTGTTCCCAGGTAAAGGTGCTGAATCGTGATTTTGCCATGCGTGTGAATTAAGCCCTGTTTTTGCAAGAGCACCAACATTGTCATGTAGATTGCTTCGAAAAATCTCATTTTGGCGTACATGGACGATATCTTCAATGCTTTCAGTCATCTCAATCAACAGATGCAGGGCGGTGGAGTCAACATAATCGAAGCTGAAGAACACTTAAAGGTTTTTTCAAAAAAGCTACCGTTATGGAAACGACGAACAGATAATGATAACTTTGCAAACTTTCCCCTGCTGGACGACTGTGTAGGTAAGATCGAAGATGTCTGAAATCGGTGACATTTCTGTACTCTGGGGGAACTGAAGCAAGCAATTGCCATGCACTTAGATGAGCTCGCAAAGTCTCTCGACGGATACTTCCCCACCAGAAAGTCATGTCCAGCATGGGTGAGACAGCCGTTCACGTTTAGTGTTGCGATAGCAGATGTCAATGATGAATACCTCGACGAAATCATTGAACTTCAGCAGAGCTAGGTTCAACAGAAACTTTTCAGAACAACAACGCTTTCAACGTTCTGGTGTCACCAAATCGTAGCGTACCCTCTTATTGCTAAGAAAGCCCTTGAGATAATCATACCGTTTGTTACAACATATCTTTGCGAGCAATCCTTTCGAGGATGGTAGACATAAAAACGAAGAAAAGGAACATACTTTGTTGCGAAAATGATATAAGAGTGGCACTTTCCAAGGTGAAGCCGCGCATTTCTGAACTTGTCTCTGATAAGGCAACAACAAAAGTCACATTGATTTGCTGTAAATATTCATTGAGTTATGTTTTTGTTTTCATGTGAAATCCATGTTTTGTTGGTTTTGTTCTTTGAACACAGTGATATTATGTGTAACTGATGCATGGCTCATTTTGTGCATTAGTAAAATATCTACTTATGTTAAGTATATTTTATTTTTCCAATTACGAAGGGTTCAGTACCTCTAACAAGGTTAAGAACCACTGCACTAAAGTAAGTAGACATTTATCTCTGAGGTTTAGGAAACGTTCGAATCACGAAATATTATAGACCTCAATTGTAACCTCCTAGTACTTAACCATTGACCGTCAACAATACTGAATTAACGTGTCTCAGAAGTAGTTTAGAAGATGTAATTTAATTAGGAACAATAAAATGGTATATTGTTTTAACAGTTTGTGTGTGGATAAGGAAAATGTTAAATGCATAGTTTGTGAAGAAAATATCATGTGAAATATGCTCATTATTTTCTAGTTGATTGGTTTGTATCTCTATTCAGTTGTGGAAGAAATCTTGAGCGTATGGATACTGACAGCATTTAATGAACATTTTATGGAATTCGTTATGAAAAATTTATAAAAATATAAATAAACTCACGTCTTACATATCGTAAATGTAAATTTATCATACCAATACTTTATTATTACAGCTACTTTAGAAGCTATCCATACTCAAGTTAGATATGCCATTAACGTTCCTAAAAAAAAAAGAGACTAACACTTGAATTTGTTTATTTTAAATTAAATGTTTTGTTGAATTGCAGAATCAAAAATGAAAACATTTTCACATTTACAGAGCGTATAACTATATTAAAAAATGTTACGAACTTTAAGAGTGAATGCAGTCTAGCTTTCGAAAACTTTTTATTTTATGAATCTGTCAATTTATTCTTTCCAGGATGTTAAAATTGATAATTACGTTTATCTGCAATTACAAAGGAAGCTTCATGTACATCTCAAACTTTACTCCTTTTAATGTCAGTTCATGAGTGTCTATTTGGTTAAATTATTTTTATCGTTATTTCGTACTGGTTAAACGACGCAGTTTGGTTAGATTCAGTAATGTTTAGAACAGTGATGGGATTCAAATATTTTAACAACCAATTATATGTGTCGCGTTACACACCACAATTTTGTGTGATTAAAAATAACAACAAAAATATCTTACTCAAATAATTTATTCAGCATGCTTTAAATATTTCCAAATTGCCACTTGATTATCATTAAAATTTTTATTCCTTCCACGCTTGAACCCGTTGTCATCAGCTGTGTGTATTTTCATAGCCAAATTTGTACTGGACAAGTGGGATTCTGTGAAACTGAATTCATACAATTTATCAGCGTCTTTCCAAGGCAACACCTTTATCAGTACTTCAAAACCCTGGTTGAAGTATGTTTACCAGTTCATGAATTTTATTGTCATTTTCTTGTGCATTGTTTGTTAATTTTAAGCGATCAAAATTCGTAGTATTTCTCATCGCCATTTGAGTTTGATGATACATAGATGGTATCACCAAAGATACCGAGTGTATTTTCATCGTGTGTGTGTGTTGTTGCATAAACAGCCACACTAGGTTTTTTTGTGTGTACAAATCCATGATTATAGGTTTCTTGTGCCTTATACTTACTTCTGTTCCAATGCGAATCATGTAGATTCAGATGATAAATATTCATGTTGCTGGGGTTCCAATTCCAATGGTGATCTGCAAGCTACCCAAATCTGTAATGAAATGTAATAGTGGCAAATGTACATGTTGATATATAGGAGACAGTAAACTACATTTTTAATGATTAACTGTATGATGATAGATTCGACACCAGCCAGAATTCATGACAGTCAGATGAATTTAAAAGCTATAAACTTAAGCTACATGCTAAGAACTTAACTATTTGTTTTATTAAAAACAGATGACAAAAAGAGAGTTATTTGTGAGTAGAGACAAAGAGAAGAAATTCCTTCAGGTTTCATAAAACCTCCAGTGGTTTATTAAGGCGTAAATTTAATAAAGACTCGATAGAGCTATTTTAGAAAATCTTTTTGCACCAAATATTTATAATTTCATGAAACAGGTTTCGTGTAGTTTTCATAAAAAAATTCATTTGAATTACAACCATCTGTATAAAATGTAATAGTGTTATATTCTACAATATTTTCCTACTTCATTTATAAAATTATTTCTAGAGTTTTCGAGATTTGTTTCAAAATTCTATAATACATATAGGTAATGAAAGTATCAAGGAGTTTTGAACAATATTAATCTTGACTATATCACTTTTGCGCGAAATTATTTTTTCAAACTTTTTAAATCAAAACGTGTAAATTCTTTACATCTTGAGTTTTGAAGAGTGAAATTCATTGTTTGGTATTATTTATGTTAATTTCTCAACTCTGATTTTACTTTTAAATTGTAGTTTAAAACGTGGGTAATGACTGGAATTTATAAGTTCAACCTGGTAAAACTGATGCCGCAAACCTTTATGTAGCAATTTATTTTATTGGACATTTGCTGAAATTATTATTATTCAGTTTTCTATTTGGGAGGCCGGCATAGCCAGGAAGATAAGGCACTCGACTCGCCCTTTCAGCCGGGGCGTTATAATGTGAAGATGAATCCCACTGTTCGTTGTTAAAAGAGTAGCCCAAGAGTTGGTGGTGGGTGGTGATGACTACTTGCCTTCCCACTACTCTTACACTGCCAAATTAGAGATGGCTAACGCAGATAACCCTCAAGTAGCTTTGCGCGAAATTCCAAACAAACCAAAATCTTCTGGGATGATTGGGGAGAGGGCATTTGTGAAAGTAACATTTTCAGTTATAGTATGATTGCATCTTATTAAATAATCAAATTTTGACTTTTTGTTACATGTTTGCATCCTTGATTGGTCACATTTGGACTGTATTAAGTGTTTTGTTACCTTCATATATCTTTTTCAATCAAAGTTACTATTTTGTAACGTTTTACTTTATATTTGCTATCAAAATTCTGCATTTCGTTACACACTTCTACTCTATGCCTAAAACTTTAACCTTCTGTTTCGTAATTTGGAGTTTTTTCAATGTAAAGTTTCTTCTTTAAACTTTCTTATATACTTTGAGAATCAGTAATTGACTATTTCCCTTATTTGAATAGTTTAGAATGAAAGTTTCTATAATTGTATGTATCGTTTTAGAACAAACAGTCACACCTTTCGAAAGAAAAAACAACAAAAACACTATGTCTCTTTCTGTTGAGATTTTTAAAATTCACAGTTGACGTCCACTCAAATGCTGGGATTTTTTGGATCCCAACACTTAATT
The DNA here is from genome assembly GCF_004210375.1 of Tachypleus tridentatus. Classification (NCBI taxonomy): domain Eukaryota; kingdom Metazoa; phylum Arthropoda; class Merostomata; order Xiphosura; family Limulidae; genus Tachypleus; species Tachypleus tridentatus. The sequence goes on from NC_134833.1 coordinate 148,900,430, forward strand.
TTCAGTTATCTATTTGCAAATGTGGTTGCACAAAGGAATGGCTAATATTCCATTATCAACAAACTCGAGCGTTATCTAATGAAAAGGAAATATGTAAATTCATGTTTCCACTTTCTCCTGGTTTATTAAAAGCTGTGTGAAAGCCCATCGTTTTAAAGAAATGTTTAGATCTGTCTTTGACCTCAGATTTGAGAAATATAACTATCTTTTACTGCCAAGTAATATACGAGCGACTGGTAAGGTTAATGGGTTTATAATGAAAGTGACTGACACAATCGTATTTTCTATAATGTAAAAGTTGTCAAGTAATATATGAGTTGTTGGTATGTATAATGAGCGACATGCAATGGAAGGAAAATCTGTTTATGGTAAACGACAGTAAAACTCGGTTGGTTTAAGTGAGGTTGGACATTTGTTTAAGATCTCTAAATTTTCTGTATCAGTGATCACATCTGGTAAGATAAATGACATCAGTATAATAGCCACATTTGAAACAAAAGGAGCTTCTCAAAAGAACTTAATTATAATTCATTATTTTTTCTTTACACAAACAGACCAAGATCTATTAATTCCAAACAAATGACTTATCAGAAACAGTACCGTCCAAAACTTCAAACTTAAGTATAGTCTCAAGCAATGTTCTATATAATAAAACTATTTTTATATGCAAATTTTTTTGATATTAAAGAAGAGAAGTATGAAACTGAGTGAAAGTTAAAATATAAAAGTATAAAATATTTGGATTTGTCGGAAACTGTCGGATTTGGCTTAGAATTATTCTTTTTAAGGATTTGATTATGATGCCACTTCTAAAAAATCATATTTGAGACATAATTAAACAACTTGACAAATAAATAAATTTGAGTATTTTGTCAGATTTATTTTATAATATTACCAACCATCCAACTTAGCGAAAAATAAAGCATGCATAGCCCTTTCTAACATGCTTATCTAGTAAATTTGCTTATGTCAGCTGACATGGAAATTTTTAACCCAGTTTTGATCATTTGCTGTTAGTCAGTCAATTCATGTCTCAAATTTTGGACATATTCACGTCGAACAATTTGCCTTCGTTCCATTTGTTCCACTTGTTTAGTACACTGATGTAATTAACGCCGTTAACAACGATCCTAAAGTAAGTAGAGTACACATTAAACGTTTTCAGTAAGTTGTCTGTTCTGTCGATGTTTCGTTCGAAATTCTTGATCCAACGTTTGCTCCACCAAATATGCTTTCTCTTATGACACGTGACTGGACGGTATACTGTTGCTGTCAATCCAATTATTTCCTTGTAAAAAAGTGGTTAGTGAGTGGTGATCACTAGGTACCTTTTTTTCTTTTTTTCACTGCTAAATTACCGACGGCTATAGCAATAGCTCCCCGTATTATCGTGTAGCATATAGCCAAATTCAAACAAACCAATAGTCTCTTCAGACAAATTCGATAAACTAACGAACTTTTCAAAGTTTGGTTTCGTTCACTAAAATGGAGAAACTTTGGAATTATCTATCGAAATTTGCATTCTGAGAGTCACAGCATACAGGCGTTCGGTTTTTGAATATAACAGACTTTACCGTCTTTTTTGCGAATGATAGTTCCTGATCGCCCCGGGTTTTTTTCATTCACCGAAGGGGAACGAAATAATAAATTTACCCAAATACCTCTCCAGAAACACACACACTCGTGAAATATGGACAAACCATGAATAAAGATAAATTCGGATGTTGTTAGGAGAAAATCCCATTGGTATGATATGGTGTTAAACTAATTTGGAACTATCACAATTTAGTATAACTATAACACTGAAGAGTTTTTCCAGAAAACAATCTACCTATTGTGTTTAAACACCTAATCCCAAATCCTATGATTGTATTTGCTAACTAATTTTCATTTCAACATGTACTAATTACTCATGTCTTGTTTTTTATACAATTTTCTTAGTGGTTTACTAACGACAATCTTTTACTTTTACTCTTGTATGATACGACAGAATGGATCTGCACAACAACCAATGAAGGCCGGCTTTGAAAGTAGCTGCAGACAATATTTGAATGTGATTGGACAGAGAACATTATGTACTTCTTATTTTATATATATCATGAACAGTGGTTCATCAATTTATCTCTGTCTTCTGTTTATGGTGGCCTTTTCTCGCGCTGAGTTTGAAAAAGCGAATGAAGTCAAAGTTCAACATTAACTATTTAAATAACAGTATTAGATGTATGAATAATGTTGACAACAAACAGGATATTCTACACTAACTTGTTATGAATTAATAACACTTTCATTCACATATCAACATGTGACATAATGGTATATTTCTGTTGAGTGGTTCTTAGCAGAACACTTCCTATACAAACATGGAACATCAAACATAGTAAACTAAAACCCTTTTGACACATCTACTCTAGAATAGCACACAATCTCACATTTGTTTTTATCACTGGGAGTAAATTGTGTATCCTTTCAATTTTAAATGTTTGTTTCTTTGTAGCGTCTATTTGTGTACTTTAATCTAATCATAAAACATTTTGTGGTTCATTCTATTTTTATATTTCATATAATATATATATATATGTGTGTATAATAGGTTAAACTCGTATGTACAAAATAGATCCACAGACGACAAACAAAACTTGTCAGATCTAAAACTTGTTGCTCTGAGATATACACAAGCAAACCGTTATACACGTGATCGCGAGAAACAATCCTTTATTTATAATCTAGGTACAATTTGTTAACTAGCTTTAAAGGAGAAACTGTCTGTTTTATAGCCCAGCTTTGAACATCTGTCTTTTCCCACTGCTATCCTTCACTTATCTGTTTTATATTTCTGTCTTTATTTTCCTTTTCTTTCGGTCCCCCACTGATACATCGGTAAATTTACGGATTTACAACGCTAAAATCAGGCGTTCGACTCTCCTCTGTGGACCCAGCAGATAGTTTGGTGCAGCTTTGCTATAAGAAAACACACGTTCTCTTTCGGTTACGTCACATATTTACAACAATTGATTGACGAGTAGTGTTACGCTTTTAACCAATACAAGCTATTAAAGACAACAATAAAATGGAATCATAATGTTATTGAATATTTGCGTATAGTAACTAAGGAGACAAGATGTTAAAGTAGGAACCGAACTGTGCGAAGGTAAAGCAAGATTTTGTAGTCGAAAGTTTTCACCTTACATTTCATGGGTACTTCGGCCAGTACAATTTGCAGGTGTAAAGTTTTGTATAAATATTTTAAATGTATATTCACATAAGATCGTTATATGAATCTGAATTAAATTCTTGAAATGAGAAACAAAAGTCAGACAACAAGTAGGTAACATTCACGTTACTCAACTTCGTGTGAGAGTCTTAATAATTAGGGTTAGCAAACATGGGGCTGTTTTAGATAGTACGGTACTGAACGATTTAAAAAAAGTGGACATTTTCTAAGAAAAAAGATTCTTTTTACGGCAGTAGAAAAGTGTTCGGATTGTGCTAATACAAACAATCATTTGTTATATATTAAATGTGCTGCCGTTTAATGAATAAACAACAGTTTTTAAAACTCCATTTCTTAAAGCTATATTTATAAATTTCATCAACAAAGATATAATAAAACCTTCAGAATTAGCAATCGTGAAAGTTGGGTGCTTATTACAAGGGCAGAACTTAAAATTTTACTGTATGATAAACAAAGGTTTGTTGTATGTATTAAAGTTATTTTGATAATTGTCTAGAATTAGGATACCAAAGTGGGAATTTTTTATTGGTTTTTGTTTAAAATTAGAACAAATTGATGACAAAGACCATTATAAAGTAATCTATATTGACTCTTTTAAAGTTAGAACGAATTGATGACAAAGAGCGTTATAAAGACCATCTCTATTGTCTCTGAAGTTAAAACAAATTGACGAGAGATGAGGGTTGTAACATTATCTCCATTATCTCTAAATCTTAATTGTAGTTAACGACACATCTTTTATCAGTAAACTTATGCTTCTAATCTTTACTTTGTTCCACAGATTTGTTTGATAATACTACTACCCTTACCCTTATTCTTCTGCGGTGATAAGCGAACGCGGACTAAAAAGAACCAGTTGGTGATTTTTGATCTTCTGCACTACACGTGAATAAGGGTGTGTTATTTTAAGTAAATATGACACCTAACAGAACATTTAAGTGTTACTTAATGGTCATGTGGGCCATGTAAATTCAAATATTACAAAACGGCAATGATGGCCATAAACACATACAAATATTACGTAACGGTAATTCTGGTCATATAAGTTATGTACTGTATTTGAAGTTTTAGAACTGCACGTTCCTGGAGTTTAGGATTATATGAGGTTTTATTAATATATTTTAAACGTGTAGTAAAAGTTTGGTGAAACGGAGAGCGCCTGGAGACAACAGCTAGTTCGTTTCGTGTTCCATAAATAACGTGTCCACTTTTATCTCTGTACTGGTAGTCTTAATAATATTAGCTAATGTATCTAATTATATTGTTTTTAAATATTTATTTATTAGCGTATTTTAGTTATAGATTTTGTTTCGCATTATCAGCTTAATATAAGTATTTGGGACTAACCTAAATCTCCTAAGCTGGTCAAGCCTCGTGAGATGTTATTGGGATTAAGGCCGAAAATGATACTTTTTATTAAAAAGAACGTCAGAAAAATACATAAAATTATCTATACTTATTAAAAGGTTTATTTGTTTTTTTAGATTCACTCTAAGTAACTCTAAGTAGTTAGCTTGCTTTGATCTCAAGTTAATATTAATGTAATTTGTATATTGTATGTATCATTAATAACAATTAGCTTCGGCTGTTATAATCTCAATAATTAATATTTTCACTTTTTTTTTATGACATTTATCTTAGTGTTATTTTAAAATAACTTAAGATACACAAAGAATAACACAGTTCTGAAGAATGCGTTTTGAGTTCCAGTGTCTCACTAAAATATTTTCATCATTAAAAGTATGTCTAATTGGTAAATATTTTGAGTTTCGAGTTATTTTAATTACAGGACTGGTTATGTAAAACTATATTATTCCTCAAAATGTACGAGTATAAAGTGGATGTTCATAAAATGTCTCCAACTACATTCCAGGATCACAGTCTCTGTTTTCAGTAAGGATGCCCCGTTCAAACTTTACTACTTGATACGTTGTGGTAAGTATTTGAGAATAATACGAATCTTATTTTATTTATTTGTTGTACCTTGCTATGATGGGTTTAGTTTTAAGCCTTAGCTACTTGACATCTTTAATTAACTGGTACTATATTAACTACTTAATTTAACTCTTGTTACATGGAGCTTAAACATGATACAACTATTGTTTAAGCAGTTTCAACATAATTATTATTACCGTTTTGTTTTCATCCATGTGTGTGTGTTTATCACCAATATTTCTCGAAAACAGTTGGGTAGATTTGTGCGAAAGTTAGTATACACTTGGATTATAACCCAACTTAGAAGTGATTGATATTTAGAGGGTCGAAGGTAACAGCGAGTTCACGAAAAAAAAAATCATATTTGTTACCACGGAGACCGATTTTGTACACTATTTTTGTTTTATATCTTATACAAAAACGAACGGATTTGTTGAAAGTTTGTAATCATATATGAAATGTTATTACCTATTGTTCGTTGATGTTCATAACGACAAACATTCTGACACATTTTCATATGTTTTAAGAACCAAATATGGTCAACGCCATTCAGGTACTGGCATTATTGTTTTAAAAAAATCAATATTGTTTTATTATTGACTGAGTTAAAGGTATTGCGTTGAGCAGATTACAAAATCGTAATTTAGAATGCACTTTGATTACTGATAAATTTAAGGCCATCCTATGTGTGAAATAGATTAGCAAGACGATTAAAAAAATTAGATGTGGATGTCACAGTCGGTAAGATACAATGCAAAATGGAGATGTGAGGGATGGGTAAAGGAAAATAGGTGAAGAATAAATATTTGATGTCAAATAGTTGTAGCAAGACGATAAAAGAATAGATGTGGAATGTAAAACAGTTAAGAAACATAAGAAGAAAAAACGATGATGGGAGCCAGATAGTTATAAAAATATGAATAATATATATATGAATTTCAAATTCAACACGATGAAGAAGAATGGGAGATCCAATGGTGAGTAATAGAATAAAGAAAAATAGATTTGGGAGTCTAACAGATAGAAGGTCAAGAATAGAGATTTTGAGTGTCAAATTAGCAAAGAAATGCACGATGAAAAAAGCTAGAGATGTGGCGTCAACAGTTAAAAGGTAGTGGAACACAAAAAATACAGTTGCGAGATATTATATAAAATAAGGAAAGAGTAGATTAATGAATTTCCAAATAGCTAATATCTAGCGAAGAGTAGAGATCTGGGTGGAAGTGGTGGATACCACAACTAATAATAGAGTTTTGGGTGTTAATTTTAGTAGAAGAACAAGAATTTGAGATTCTGGCACAAATATGAAGCAATGCGACGAAGAACGAAGAGACCCGATGTGAACGGTCGGTAAAGATAACGTAAAATGGAGAACCGAGAAACAAAATACCAAGAAAAAAAAAAGGTATGAATAGAGATCCGGACAACAAGGTACTCCAGCAAAGAAATGTTAAACAAAAAATCATGAATGACAAAAACAGTTAAAAGTTTGAGAACAATAAAGACGGGAAGTCAGATGGTTATAAAAATAAGAAAATAGGAATGAATTTTAAATAGCAAAGATGAAGAAGAATAGGAGATGTGGGTTGACGTTGGTGATAATACACTGAAATAAAACAGTAGATTGGGTGATAGATATATGAATGGGGAATAGAGATTTGAGTATCAAATAGTTAAGAGAATTAAAAATAAATACTTGGATGTCAAGGGTAGGCAGATAATGGAAAGCAGAGATCAGATGAATAATTACCGATGAAAAAGAGTATGAATACAGATTTTGGATCTCAAACATTTAAATACTAATTTTATATCAACATGAAATTAAAATGTTAATAAACAGTTGAGATTGTGAAAATGACAAAGAAATGATTCAACATATAGTAAAAATGAAATATTGGCAAATAAAATGCGCCAAGTGTGGAATAACTTATAACGCGAAAGCGGATATTTTGTTATTTTAAAGAGAAATATAGTAATAAGTTAAAGCCAGTAGTATGTGATGTTACACGTGTTAAGGCACTGATTGTCAGACCAAAATGACAATAAAAGGTGCACTTTGAAGGGAGGAACAACGGATTTTCGCCAAACGCATTCGTGTCCAACAAATCCCGATAAAAGTGACGGGTTCTCGGCCAACATAGTGCCAGCCACCGACACGCAATAGTTATGCCAAGACTGACTGAACGCCATTGGTCGCTTGAAGCAGGCGAATCTCGATCAGATGTTGCCTGCTGTGAATGTCCATTTAAGCACCATCAAAGGCTATGGTACCGTCACCAACAACATGGATCTACTTTTGACCGTCCACGATCTGGCAGACTCGTGTGACCACGCCGCACAAGATCGCTACATCGGTTACGTCACCCGATAGACCACCACTGCGACGTCTACTGCCTCCAACCATACCAGGGCTGTGTAGGATTTCCGATCAGACCGTACGCACCGTCGACGAGATTCAGGCCCCATGTGCAATCCATCATGGTGAACGTTAACGACGTTTCAACATGACAATGCCCGTCCTTACACAGCCCGACTCACACTGTCTTCTTGAAACATTACAACATCAACGTTCTTCTGGCCTCCAGATCACCAGATATAAATCCCATCGAACATCTTTGGGACGAGTTGGACGACGTCTGAACGGCGACAATCTCAACCGCAGACTCTACCTCAGCTTGCAGCAGCTGGCAGGCTGAGAGAGATTATGATGTGATTCGTCATCTCATCGCTTCCATGGGCAGGAGATGCCAAAGCAGCTTGATGCTCACGGGGCACGTTATTGACGTTGAGTGACGTTAAACTTCAACTAGTGAGCGTGGACTCGCCTTGCAGACTTTGGATGGTTCAGCAGTGAATGTGGAAAGTTTCACGTCATCATACAGAACTTACGCGGAATAAAATTGTTACATACCCAATTTTGCCTTTGCGATTCTTATTTGGTGTTTATATATTGAAAAAGGTAAGAATAAAGGTTTCTTCTACAAACTAAGAAAGAGTGAAAATAAAGATCTGATGCAGATTTTATAAAACGTGAAGGAGAGTCGATGAATTTCAAATAAAACCAGTGAAGAAGATGCGGATGGGAAGTGGTGGAGTAATGTCAACGAAGAATAAATATATGGTGAGATATATAGAATAAAAAAAAAAAAAAAAAAAAAAAAAATAAAAAGAAAAATAAAAAAAAAAAAAAAAAAGATAAAAAAAAAAAAAAAAGTTAAAAAAAAACCTCAAGAAATAGAGACCCAGATGGCATTGAGCAAGATAATGCAAAATGGAAATACAGGAATGAATACCGATATGAATAAAGATCTGATCCCAAACGATTGGCAAGCAATGATCGAATATAGATGTCGATCAAAACAGTTAAAAACAAATGGAAAATATAGATTTGGATGCCAAAAAACATGATGAAGCACAATGAATTTGAAATAGCAAGACTAGAAAGAATAGATGTAAGGATTAATACAAAAGAAGAATAGATTTAGGGTGAAATAGCTAAAGTGAGGATGAAAAGAGATCCAGATATCGATATCGATAGATAACGAAATGGAGAATGAGGAATAAAATGCTTAGGAGAGAATAGTTAACAGAGATAAACAAAGCAAAGACGAAGAAGAATAGAGGTGGGAAATGGTGGTAAGTAACTAAAAAAGAATAGATATTTGGGTGTTAAATATATTGAATGGCAAGAATTGAGATTTTGTGTCAAATAATTAGGAAGAGGATGAAAATAGAGACCTTGATATCGCAGTCAGTAAGATAATGCAAACTGGAGATCCGAGGAATATTTAAAAAAAGGAAAGATTTCTATACAATACTTATGAAGACGAGAAAGAATAGTAATATGGATGAGAACAATTAAAGGTATGTGAAAAAAAGAACTGGATGTCAGATTATAAAAAAAATAGGACAGGATTTTGAATTTAAATAGTAAAACGAAAAAGAATAGTTGTAGGTGCGAAGAGAACGAAGAATAAAGTTTTGGGTGTTGGATGTACAGAATGGCAAGAATAGATATTTGAACGTTCAAAAATGAATAATTTGATATCAACGTTCGGTTAGATAATGCAAAACGAAATGAGGAATAAATGCTCAGAAATAAAATGTAAGAATAGAGATTATGATATCAGAAACTAGCAAGATGAAGAAGAATAGAGACATGGATTAACCGTTAAAAAATATGATCTGGATGCGATGTTTTTGTAAAAATGACATGTACAATTCAAAGAGCAAGACGAAGAAAATAGACATTAGGTTGTGAATTAGATAACACAAAAATGGATATCTGAGGAATAAAATGCTTAGAAAAACGCTCTAATAATTGTATTGAGAGTGTGAAGGAAAATTTATCGGTTTTAAAGCGAAGTTTGTAATAGGTTGTTTGAGAAGGGATAGAAATACAGACCGATACACATTGGTTGTGTATTTACATTACGGGTATCAACACTGAATTACAGTAACTGTGCATTTTCCTTTATTACAATGAAGAACGTGGTGCTGTTGAATGAAGTTTCATTAACCAAGGAAAACTTCCGAAACACCAGTTCTTAAAGAACGATAAAGAATTGTACAATTTTAATTGATACACATGATACAAAAGTTATAAAATGAGCGAATGACACCACAATATTTTATTAAAAAAGAGTTCGTAGTTCTAGTTAATGACCTTCCGTTGAGAATGCCTTCAAGCAGCCCCGACGACGCCGACGTTATACACCTTCCGGGAGAGAGACTAGCGCCTCAGCCTCTCTGACGCCGACGTTATACACCTTCCGTTGAGAGAGACCGTGCGTTTCCTTTCGCCAGCCTCCCGACGCCGACGTTATACACTTCCGTTAGATAACGCCTGCAGCCGACGCCAGCCCCGTTGAGAGACGTTAGTGCCTTCCAGCTTCCTGACGCCGACGCTACACCTTCCGTTAGGACGTTAGGCGTTCTTCAAGCAGCCTTCCTCTCCTCGACGCCGACGTTCTACACCTTCCGTTGAGAGACCGTGCTAGCGCTTTCGCCAGCCTCCCGACGCCGACGTTCTACACCGTTGAGAGATAGCATAGCTCTGCTGACGTTCTACACCTTCCTGAGAGACGTATGCTTTTCGCATCGCAGACGCTGGACGTTCTAAATCACCAGTTTCGTTGTAACGAATGTCGCATGTAGATTCAGGTAAAAATGCAATGACGTGAAGTTAAAAATATAAAAACAAATTGCTAATACTATCTTAGACCCATCGTTTCGACAATCTAAAATACGTATAAAACACCAAACTATAAACATTTCCTTTCCTCATCTGCTGTTATTTATACAACCCCGTCTTGATGAATTCTGAGGGCTCAGCCTGCGCATGCCTCATAAATATGCCGTAGATAGAACAGAGACCGTAGCAGTATGATGCGAGGAGGTAATGTTGTTTGCTGGCCTCTTTCCCTATACAAAGGTTCCTACTATGTGCATATATAGAGATATTCTCTAAACAGTATTATAATTATAGTTGATTGCGCTATGTACGGATGGCACGGACACTAGTTTTAAAGTAATACAAAACTCATCTAGATTTTCTGATCCACATGTCATGAAAAAAAGGTACATATAGTGTCTTACCCACCGTAATTTTATAAGAAAGATACACTTTCTATTAACTCAAGAGCGAAATCCTATACATGAGCTTTGACCATTATGTTTATTATAATACTATAAGTTAAAGTCTGGAATCTATAAAATACATTTTACAACTAACTACCCTCGTATATTATCTTACAAAAAATAGTAAAGAAACATATACAAGGAAAAACCAAATCATAGCTCAGTCGAGAAGAAGAGCTGGCTACTGAACTTAAAAAAAAACAAAAAGGATTGAAACGACAAAACACAGGAACCCAGATTTTGTATTCATAAAATATTGTAAATTATTCATAAAAGAAATATTTTAAGGTTGCCTGATTAAAAACTATAACGATTCTAATGAAATTCCTGAGATAGCTAT